>NW_004797515.1:182261-204018 GCF_000002075.1 Aplysia californica | reverse complement strand
CTGAGAGAGAGAGAGAGAGAGAGAGAGAGGGAGGAGGGAGGAGGGAAGAAGAGAAGAGGGATATCTAGACAGATAGATAGAGTAGATTTTTGTGATCTGCTGAAAGCACTTACAGAAACTATATTAAGCAAAGTAGCGAAATAAGTGCTTCAATCACAATATGATTAAAATGTTTAAAAAGCTAACTGGAACTGAACATTTCAATAACACATTACCTGCGCGCTCGAAGCAGGTGCTTGAGTAGTGAGTAAGAAATAATAATTCATTTCCCACTTCCGTGGTCAGAGCATCGTGGATTCCATCTTCGCCAGGAGAGACTTTTTGCCCCTCATCTTTTTTCATATTTCATGTTCGGTGTTATGTAAGAGAAATCACCGGCCTCTGGATATTACAGTTTGGATCTGTGCCGGATTAAAAAAACAACACAGGTGTTTTTACGCTCACATCGACACATTTTAGATAATTTAAGAGGCGGGCTTTGACCTTGTCTGTCAGGACCAAACCGGGCTGGAAGTGATATGACGACTCAGCAGAAAGTGTTTTTACGCCTACATGGACACAAGTTATATCATTTAGGAGGCAGCCATTGAACGTGCCCGCCAGGGCCAACATGTAGAACTATTCTATGTACTGTTCAAATTTGTGTTTCTGGTTTGTATGTTATGTAAGTTCGGAATGTGCCGCGACGTGGTCTTTCTTCTACTTGTTGTTGCCAACTCCACATATGGAAGTGAAGCCTTTAAATGTCCAAAAGGTGGCAAGATTTTCTCATCCAGAATTGGTCTCATCAGCCACGGCAGAAGCTACATGTCATCTTAACCTTTAATTCTTCAAATTCTTCTATTTTGCTGGAGAAGTATTCTTCTCTGCTGATGTATTGGCAACCGTAAGACATTTGTTGACGAGTTATTATTATGTTGCCCACGTTATTAAGTGTCAGATACAGAAAAACAGAAATGAAAAGTCTGAACGAAGAGTGAAGTTATGCTTCTTTTAGTGTTCCTAGAGGACGCGTATTTAAACGTTCAAATGACCGGAAAGCTGGTCCTCAGTGAGTGAAGAGTAATAATTGAAGAAGAAGTTTTGGGAACTATTGTTGTGTCTTGGCGCGGTGGAATCAGGCCCTCTTCAAGTTTTGGGCATATGGAGTTATTAGTACCATCTTAAAGATTGTAAATCTGTCTTGCTTTTGGTGGAAATAATACCCGCCCCGCCTACCTTAAATAGGAATGGAGTTGTCACTGAAGGGGATGGAGGTCACTTGATGCCGGGGAATGGATTAACGAGAAAATGGCTGCCACAAAGTTTGGTGACCTCCAAAGCTTGAATTGCCTTGGAAACTGCAAATTTACATATTTTTTGTTCTTTTGTTAAACTTTTTGCAGTAAAGTCTACACGGAAAAGTGTTTTTAAATGGATATAAAAGGTGTGGAGTCAAGAAAAACAAATTGAGGAAAGTGCCCAACGGGTATGAAAATGTCGGTTTCGTCGATATCATTATTTTGATAAGCGCATGATTTCACCATGAAGCCTCACAGTTTTATCTGTAGTAACAGAACCTTCCTTTTCTCCACAGTAATGACACAATAACAGCACAACGAACCTGTCGAAGCATGACGTTCACTGGCCATGACTGCAAACAACATCCTCTTCGCCTTGCAGCTGCCGAGTCTGGCTTTGATATTGGGTTTCCTAGTGCACAGATTTCTACATGAAAAGAACGCGTGACTCTAAAATTGTGTGCATTGACAAAATGTAATAAAACCAGCGAGCGAATAGTGGCATATATTGTTACATGATAGGTTGTAATGTGTTGGTGTAATCAACCATGTGACATTCATAGGCGTAACAGGCCTGCCCAAAGGAATTGAACACGCTCGTACGGTCAGTGATGCAGAAGACATGTGTCACAACGCGGTAGAATCAGGTGCTCGTCAATTTTTGGGCATTTATCGTTATTAATACTATTATTATCTTAAAGCTTGTCCTTTTGTCTTGCATTTGGCGAAAATAAAAAACCCACCTATCTTGAATAGACTTTAAAATATTTGTGATTGAAGGAAATGAGGGGGGGGGGGGGCGCCTGGTATGTGAGGTAAATTTAGATAGAAAATAGCCGTCAAAGTAGATAAGATAAGATAAGATACATCTTTATTGTCCAGATCCTGGCACATTGGTTTGGTGTTCCACCACGAGTACACAAACACACACGCACACACACACACATACACACACACACACACACTCACACACACACACACACACACACACACACACAAACACACACACACGTACACACGTGCACACACATGCACACACAAGTAGGCTTACAATCACATGCATAATATAAATGAGCAGCAATATAAACAATAATAATCGTAAGCTAGATACACACTCAATGTTATTTTGATGCATGCTCTAAGGTCGTAAGTACACTAAACAAGATGGCAACTTCCAAAGCTTGAGTGTCGCTGAAAACTGGACATTTACATTACATTGTGCTTTTGATGAACGTTTTTCGGTAGCATCCACAAAGTCAAAAATGCGTTAAAAAAATATCTACATGTAAAAGGTGTGGAGCCAAAAAAAGAAGATATTTTTAAAAAATTGCTCAACACCCAGAAAAATGCTTGCCTCTTTGATTTCATTGTTTTGACTAGCGTCTGATTTCACCACGCTGTCTCACAATTATGCAACACTATTGATCATCAATAACTAAGAAATAGAAGGAATATTTATTCTATGAACCATTTTAAGCACCAGAGAGATGACGGTTGGTTATGATATAATATGTCTTTGTCTCTACAAAAATATTACTTCCTCCATTCGTCTGCTCATCTGGCCATACCTCGTTTTATTTGTCCCCATATTCTTTCTTTTTATCCATTCATCCATCCTTTCTTTCATCTTTCCACACATTATCCAAGTAGCCTTACTTTGCTATCGTACATTGCTTGGCAACATACTTCTATACGATGTATATTTGTTTTCAAAGCACTTGATGAGTGTGCATTTCTCATTCTTTAAATGTGTCTTCAGTCTGTGCCATTTACTACTCAGACTTCTACGTAATGGATGTTATGATGTGTGGCGTGCTTGTGTGTGTGTGTGTGTGTGTGTGTGTGTGTGTGTGTGTGTGTGTGTGTGTGTGTGTGTGTGTGTGTGTGAGCGTGTTTGTGGTTTGAGTGATTAGTTTGCGTGTGTGTGTGTGAGAGAGTGTGTGTATGTGTGCACATGAGTACATTTGAGCGCGAGAGGTGTACACGCACGTGTGTGTGTGTGTGTGTGTGTGTGTGTGTGTGTGTGTGTGTGTGTGTGTGTGTGTGTGTGTGTGTGTGTGTGTGTGTGTGTGCGTGCGTGCGTGCGTGAAGTGTGTGTGTGCACGCGTGTGTGTGTATGTGTGCGTGTATGCGTGGGTGTTTTAAAGATTTTGTATCCCCTCCGATCAACGGCTCAGGCGGCTTCATAACTATCTCCACTCCAGTCCCCCGAGAGCGCTGTGTCCTGCCTGACTCTCGGAAACCACCATCAACACGTGTCCGTGCCTGCCGATAACCAAGTACCCATTTGTGGCTGAGTGAACGCAGTGACCTAAGATAAAGTGTCTTTACTGAGGGGTCAACGTCCTGGCAAAATGAAATAAACCCAGGATCCTACAATTGCTAGTTGCGAGCCTGGAGCCTCACCACTACCCGTGGATGCCTCCAAGTAAACCTATGAAAAGCGAAGCAGAAAAAGAATGTTTTGGAAAAGCCAGAAAAATACGTTCAGGCTTTTAAAATGATTTTTCTTTCTTTCTCCTGCTGCTTCCGTCCATAATTTTACTCTTTTGCAACATTAATGAAAAAAGAGTTAGATTTAAGATTCCTTGATCTGTAATGATGAACTACGTCTGTATTCTTGGACTCCAAAGCTCTGCTCTGTTTTTGAGCTAGTGATAAGGTCTTGCTCAAATCCACGCCATATTGCCTTCTTATTCAAACTGTCCCCTCAAACGTCTTTTGGACATTCATCGTGAATCTGTGGTCAAAACCACTGTATCACAGCAAGTTATTGTGCTATCGTTAGAGAAAGAAATCAGAACATATTGAGTTGCGGCTGACAGTTATAATGTCGGTAGTTTGCCTAAACAAAGCATATTCAATTATAAATGTTTATGTGAGACGAAAATAGTTCTCAGTTTAATCAATTTGATATTTTAGAAGAAAGAGCAACATTTCCTTTTGCTAGAAAGGCAACGTCATAACATACTTTACTTTGCTTTTCCGATCCAGCGGCCATTTGGGTTCTAGCCCTTCGGTCTGTCGATATGGCAAAGAATTGACAGGTTTTAATCAGCTGTGCTTTGTCTCTGTATAGAGTGTTTCCTATGTCTGGGGAGGCAGGTAGGTAGGTGCTACGCAGGTCACAAAGTGCTGGGCAGTTAAAGAGATGGTGTGGTACTGTTTCATCCTGGCAGTCGCACAACGGGCAGTCGGGTGGGGTATCCTTGCGGATCCTATTAAGGTAGGAATTTAGTGGTATGTGTTGTGTTCGCAGGCGAAATATTGCAGGGAATTTATTGCATCTTTAGAGTTGGGGGCTGTCATGTGTGCAAATACAGTTCTTCCAGTTTTGCCCATTGCCCATCCATTCAGCCACTGTTCCCTGGTGTTGCATTTGATGATGTTCTTGGCTGTCTGTTGTGATACTGGGTTGTGTGGTTGTGTTTGTGATGCTCCCTTCTTGGCAAGGGTGTCTGCTCTGTCGTTTCCTGGGATGTTGCTGTGGCCAGGTATCCACTGTAGTGTCAGGTCGACGGCATAGGTCTGTAGGAAGGTGTTGATTGTTTGAGCCACAGATAGGCAGGCTGGGCTTTCGAAATTCATGTTTTCCAGAGCTTGGAGTACTGACTTTCCGTCTGTGAAGATAATAGTGTTCTTGATTTTGTTTGGATATATTATGAAAATGTTGGTCAGGTGGAGGATTGCTGCTTCAATGGCGATTGCCTCAGCCTCGTAATTTGTACAAGAAGTACCACATGCGTCAAATAGCTCTTCACATGTTTTGTCAGGATGTTCAATTCTTACCCCAAAGCCTGCGTTTATAGTTCCCTTGAAGGCTGACCCGTCTGTATAAATATGCATTGAATCACTAGGGTAGGAGTCAATTGTCTTCAGAGCTGTTGTCTTCAGTTCTACTGGGTCACATTCCTTTTTCACTGTCTCTTTTATGAGGGAGGTTTTGATGTAGGCGTTCTTGATGTTAGTGTTTGGGGGGAGTTCTGGTCTTAAAGGTTTCAGCATTTCTCTGTTACATGGAAGATGGACGTCATAACATACAGAACCACGGATTTATGAATCGGTTCTTACTGTAAGTCACACAAGTAAAGCGGTACCGGGAGAGGTTGGTATTTTTTACGTTCCTATTGACACACTTTAAATCGTTTCGGAGGCGGGCTTTGACCTTGCCTGTCAGAGTCAACCCGGGTTGAGAGAAATACATCTCAGCTGAGAAACTGAGATACTCCATAAAAATTCTCCTCACTCGGGATTCGAACTCGTGTCCCCTGTGTGCAACAGTGAAGCTCTTATTATCCACTACACCACAGACGTCAGTCATAAAGCAGTACAAGAACTCGTATCATGATTTTGCTCAACTCTGGAAATGGTTTCAACCGTTACGATGAGCAATAATTTTGCACCTATGATCAAAGGAATTTTTTAATGTCTTTTGATACAAAAATGACCCCCGTACTGAAACGACAGACAAAAAGACAAGACAAGATTTTTAAACAATCCCAAAACACGACCACCAACAAAAAACAACAACAAAACAACAACAACAACAACAACAACAACAACAGCAGCAGCAGCAGCAACAACAACAACAACAACAACAACAACAACAACAAACCCCGACCACAATCCCCTCCCAACTCCCGCCTTCAGTCGTCGAAAGATTCAGTTACGACAGTATATTATGAATACTCCTGAAACTTCAGTTTTCCAAGCTGACGGTTTCAGGAAATGATCGAGCATCCTCTTAATACCCCCGTCAGCTCGACATGCTTTGTATTCTCAACACATTTGAACGGAATGATCTCTCTACACGATATGGGATTGCCATGCAATTGTTGAACAATGTTGCGTTCCGTTTGCTTTCAATACAACATGGGCATGATTATCACGTTGCGCCTCGAAGGCGAGAGAAAAGGTTAAATGAATGAACAACAGCCGTTAAAAAAAGGTAACTGCTATTACGAAGACAGCCGAACAATGCCGGGTTTTGCGAAGTGAAAATAGAAACATTATGTTGTATTAAGGAAAAGGTTGCATTCTTACGGACACATTTGTGCAGTATCGTGGTGAAATCAGGCGCTTGTAAAAAAATGAAATCGAAGAGACGGCGTTTGTCCGCCTGTTGGGGAATTTTTATTGATTTATTTGGGGAGGGGGGAATGGAGGGGGAGTCAATACCTTTTATGTCAATTTAAGAACACACCTCTATGTGACTTTTACTAAAAAGTTGATGAGAGACAGAAAACAAAATCATGTAAATTTTCAGTTTCCAAGGACACTCCAGCTGTGGTCGTCATCAAACTTTGGCGGCAGTTTTCTCGTTAATTTTACCTCTGACACCACGCGACCCCTACCTGATATCTCGACTTCTATTTAAGATAGGTGGATATGTTTTCTTCCAAAGCAAGACAGACAAACTTGATCCAAGATTATACCAATACCCGTATAAGGCCATAAATTGACGAGCGCCTGATTCCACCGTGTTCAGACACAATAAAATTACTTTTCCGATTACAATTGAGTAAAATGCAGCTCCAAGCTTTGCTATTAACTACATTGTTTTGTTTTATAAAAAGAAAACGAGAAATTAATGAATGTTCCATGTGGTCTTTTTGTTTGGTTTTCTTAATTTGACGTCGTTTTCTATCCTGGTGCAGCAGCAGTACTCGTTATGTTGCTGTACTTGCATCTCCTCTTACACCTTTCAGCAAGAGTATTTGGAAGGATGCATGCTAGACTAAGATTCAGTTTGCTGAAGGGCAATAACGTTAAAACTATTTGTTTATTTCTTGATCTTATGCTTTGCAATATTGCCTACTAAGCATGTTGATAGTTGCTGTAATTATGAAAGAGGTGACTAAAATAATATGACTTTTTAAAAAGAGCTGCTCAGGGACAACAGAACTGACCACTGACAGAGCTTATTCCAACAAACGAATGTCCTTCATGTCTATTGATAAACCAAGTGCTATTCAACTCCCCACATTTCTGTCTGATTCCTCGATATTGTTCCAGGCAGAGCGACGAGGTATTCTTCCCGCTCCGAGCAGCAACCAAAGACGTGTGAAAAGAGACAGAGTGTACCATAGCAACAACGGTAGTTCTAAAGAGTGCGATGTCTGGTTCCTACCCCACCCCCCCCAAACTTTCAAATTTGGTTGGAAACATTCCAGTCAACTACAATGAAATGGGATAAGTAAAACCAAACTGATTTGTTTTTTTCTTTATCGTTGGCTCTGCTGAGTGAATTTAGCTCTATTCTAGACACAAATTAGGTAATACAAAACAAACAAACCAGAGTTCAAAGTCCCTCTCAGGAAGACCGACTAAAACCAAATTTTCGAGGAAGGTCACCGACCCCCCCCCCCGGTTTAATTCTGTTTCCCCCTACCCCGGTAATTGGATCCGAACAATTATTTTTTGCGAGTTAGATCAAATACTTAATTCAATCTGCCATAGTAGCACGCTCACGTGAGAGGGCATCTATGAGTTTGAAAAATCACATCTTACATTCTGTTCTCTTCTCAACTCTGTTGTCACCGCAGCAGCCTGTCCTGCGCTGATGGTCATTGCCATTAGTTCTATCTGACCATCGGGGCCTCGAATGAAGAGTCCAGTAATGACTCACTCCAGAAGCAGGGAGCACCCTCCAACCGCCCAACGACGGCCACTTGCCCCTGCGTCCCGCGCCAATAGCGCCCGTCATTTCCGGTGGCGGGGCAGGCGTGGAAAAGGGGACGCAACTGTGAGCTGTTATCGACGACAGGGCCGCTGGGGAGGGGAGAGAACCAATCTAGCATCGACCGCACAAAAGGAAAGGGGGCTGTATTGGGGGTTGAAGGTGGCAATTCTTCCACTAAGTGTTCGTTGGTCTGGTCATCTGACGTGTCCACTTCACAAGCTTGACCCAAACCTTGATGTACCAGGTTGGAGATTTAACTCCTGAAAAAAGGAAGGCCTGGTACTGAATTTTCGTTTCTTTCTCTGTTCCCTGAAGTTTGTAAAGAGGGAAGGTACAAAGTAATGGAGCCCCCCCCCTCCCCCCTTATCCCGCGGGCCTGTAGAACTTTTTTAAAAACAAGATTGATTTTCAGAAGTCTTTAAAAAATAGTATTGAGCACTTAGTGGTGTGTTAATCAGATGAGTAGATCGCTGGATGTCATTTTGATAGCGAATTCAAGCCGTTATAATCATATTTCTTCTCTTCTGTCCTGTCCAAGAGGTGTCATCTCTGACTCAGAGGGTGACGTGCAATGACCTTCCATCTTTCACGGTCGCACGCTGCTGTTGCACATTCTGCTATATCCAGGCCAGTCCATGTTCTTATGTTATTCTTTGTCTTTCCCACGCTCTTCTGCCCCACATCTTTCCTCCAAGCACCTCTTTCACAATGTCTGGAGTTAATCGGCTTGGTCAAGAAAGTTTTCGCTTCTAACTTGGGTTTTCCGATTATTTCTAAAATTAGTTATCTCGCGTTCTCTTCCTATTGGACTTTACAACGACCCCCCCCCCCCCCCCCCGTACACATATCGGTTCTATCCCTCCACAAATGTTAAAATTCAAGACCTGATGCTTTGTTTGATATGCTGCCTTCGAATTCTGATATAATTTTACTTTCCGGGGCCACAAATTCCAACTTCCTATTGCCGATGGCGTGATAAGTTTCAGGCCTCTAGATGTAGATATAAATGACAATAATTGGAGTATCGTTCTCAACGTTATTCGCCTTCTATCTCTATCAGATTTAATGTTCCTCCCGTATACGCCGGCTTTTCAAACCTTTGTATTCCATTGCTCTTTCCTAAGAAACGATTCTACAATTTGCATGGTTCCTATGCAAATGCTCTTAAGTATTTTGTAAATATTCTTATATTTTGAGGGCTTACTACCTCTCATCTACCTTTCCTTTCGGCCGGTTAATAACTTTCATTCACCAACACTCTATGTTATTTATTTTATCTTCTTTTCTTGACACTGAAAAAATATGATTCTTTGAAATTATGGAAATTATCCCTCCAGGCTGTTTGCTGTTTCAGAACAACTGTAACATCATTGCATCACATCCTCTTGAATGTCAGTTCCCGTTGTGATGTTCACATTTCTAATATTTGAGACTTTTACTCTTATTGATTGTTCATGTTATTTTCTCGGGTGCTGGTTGGGAGCATGATTGAAACAAACAAACCCCAAAAATAAACGAAAGCGCACAATAACTTATATATACAGCGCAACGAAACAAACAAAACAGGGGCATTCCCACAACTTGATTCATTACCTTATGCCTCTACATTTTCTAGAGCCATCGGGATAAGGTCGTAAGAGACGACCCTTCATCTAAATCTCGGTAAATAAATGCTGTCATTTCCAAAAAAGAGACGGGAAAACCCGCCGATGCTCATTCGTTTGTGCTCCTGCTTCGAGTCTTGTTTCCTCCGTTATAAAGAATTTTGATGCAAGAGAGAAAGGAGATATAGAGTCCTTATCACCAGAGAGTCTGCATGTGGCATGCAGGGGTAACTGTATCTAGTTGGAGATTAGGACGTCGGTATAAGAAGAAATTGAGAAGGGAACCTAGGACGTGAAAAACTGCCAGCTTTAAGGAAGAATACAAGTTGAAGACGAATGTGTGCAACGTTTGAATAATGATACGAAGACGGCTTAAGGGGTTAGGAGAAGAGAGGAAAAGAGAAGAAGAAAACGGAATGGACAAAAACCGAAACAAGGAAGAAACTACAAATAGCATTTGATAGATAGGCAGATTTATAGAGAGATGGGTAAAAAGATACATAGATAGACAGATAGGTTCATTTGAACAGCTATAAATTCGCACATTGAAAACAGATGTAGGCATACAGAGCAGCCCTATAGCACACATTTTGTCAATAATAATAATATACAAACATGGGTAACATAAGCAGGACCAAGAGAGAGAGAGAGAGAGAGAGAGAGAGAGAGAGAGAGAGAGAGAGAGAGAGAGAGAGAGAGAGAGAGAGAGAGAGAGAGAGAGAGAGAGAGAGATGGGGGGGGGGGCACTATGTTGAATAAATGATACATTCTGAAAGACGAGGAGGGAAAATGCTGCGGCTTTAAGAGAGAAAGAGCATGAAATAAAAATCAAGGGCATGGGTATTACAAAAGGGAAAATGTAGCTTTCGTTGCCCAAGGCTGCATACCTTAGTGTATTGTAATCATATCTGCAACTGCCATGAAGCAGGAAAAAACCGACAAGACCTTCCTATTTACTGCATTGTGAACACACACGAAATCCACGTGACCCTTTCAACAAATGGCGTCAACAACATCGTGGACAGGCCTACTCGATGGACTCACTAAAGTGACCTGTTGGTGTGTCAAATGTAACACTGGTATTTCCAGTGGGGACGTTAGGCTCAGCGCCGTGCCCTGATCGGTGGTTCCGACTTTTCGACCCCATTCCCTTATATTGTCGGCCTGGACTCTGCTCACCTATTGTCTGTTGGAGATTCCTGCATTTTTAAAAAGCAAATCTTACGCGAAATTTTGAACTCACTCATGAAAAATACACCTCTATAACGTAACTAGTTAACTCATCGTCTGGTAGCTAGTCATGTTTTTTGTATTACTCTACATTTCGTGATTCTCACTAACAAAAAAACAACAAGATCATTGCATTATAGCAACCGTCTTGACAGAACAGATCATTATGGAAATGTCTGTTCTGCTAGAATAATTGATCGGATTTTTAGACAAGAATGTCAAGTTACACTTGAGAATAAAAAGACAACAATAATCCATTTTGGTGTTAACTCTTATCAGATAGCAAATGTTTGGGCATGAGAATTCTGATCCAGAATCCACGACCCTTTCCTAAATGGACTGCATCACCGGAGCTCGTTAACATTATGTGCACAGAACTTTACCCTATGTCTGTTTTCGAAATTTGAAAAAAACAACAACGTAAAATAGCATGAAATGGCTGAGTCGCGTTAGTTTTTCATGAAGTACCATTGTAGAACAGTTCAAACTGAGCTCAGGGTTTGTCATTGCTCTCTATCTCCAACTTTTCCCTGCGTGTAGAACTGGAAGAAGTGGATTATTTAAAAATGTGGAAACCCTTGTTGATACTGCACCGAGCAGACGCAACGTCATACAACGATCAGAATGATCACTGAGGGTAGTATGTGTCCACACATGTGGCAAATAACACACAGCAGAAAATAGCGATAATCGTTATAATATTATTTGTTGCTATTTGGTTTACTGTTCTCAGAATCTTATTTGTCCCCTTCACTCCCCCCACCCTTCTTTTTAGACGAGAGTAAATGAGTACCTATTCTATATTTCTCACTTACAAACAATCTACATTCTGGAGCACATGCGCGTCGTTAACTTTTGAGTGTTGACTTCTTTTCCTCTTTTTTTTTTCCTTCCGCCTTCTTTATTGTAACTTTTTAACCAAGTGCCAAGACTTGGCTCCCAATTTCCGTTTTGACTTTTGATGGGCCTTTACTCATAAAAGACTTACAGAAACCCCTGCAACACTCAAGGAATAAAAAATGGAATGAAATAAAATAAAATAGTATGTATTATGCAACGTTCTTGTTCAGCATTGTAAAGAAAATTGCGCGTTAGTGCTGTCAACAGCAACAGCTATATATAGTCAAAGGTGTCTGTAAGGTGTCTGTAAGAATTTGACACGGAACGAACTATTGTATTTGTATTATACTTTTTCAGAAAACATAACTTTTTGGCTTGTGGTATGTACCCAAACCTTTATCGAGCTGAAATAGATAGTGTACTACTGTCTGTTTTATCTGCTGAAGTCATTTGAACTGACCACTGCGACTGAAATGTAAGGCCCTCGTAGGGTATTCGGGATGAACTTAAGCGTCAAAACAAAATGCCACATTTGGGTCAGACTGCAAAAGTAAACTGTAACATCATCATCATCATCATCATCATCATCATCATCATCATCATCATCATCATCATCGAGTGCCAGATCTGCTGAAAGACATTGGCGATCATGGTTCTCCATTCATTCCTTTTCTCGAAGCTCTTGAAAAAGCTAGGTTTCCCTGATCTTTCCCTGTTACCCATTTGTTTAGGTTGCTCTGGGCCTACCACTGCCTCGTTTGCTTTCAATTTTGCCAGTGAGAGCTAGATGTTCAAGATCTTTATGTCTACTCAGGTGGTCCAAAAATTGCATTTGTCGTTTCCTGATCGTTTTTAACAGTGAGCGTCCCACGTGGGTTTGTCAAGCACTACCTCATTTGATTTCTTTTCCTTCCACGACTATCTCTGCAGTCTCCTAAGAAACCACATTTCTGTTGCTTTTATTTTATTTTCACTGTCTTTAGTAATTGACCAGCATTCACAGCCATATGCAAGGGTTGACCATACATAGCATTTCAGAAACTGTAATATTAATTTGAAATCTCTCAAACAAAGATACTCCCCCCCCCCCCTTATGTAAACACATACACACACATGCACACACACACACATACACAGACACAAACACACACACACACACACACACACACACACACACACACACACACACACACACAAATACACCGCGCTTGCACGAGCACGCGGAAGTGCCTCTAACCAGCAGTTTCAGTTAAGTGGCCTCAAATTTTAAGAGTAGCGCAGATTTCGTGGACAATTTTTGACTGGCTTTGCCGGGATCACGGAAGAAATTACTTCCGTGTGGTCTCTATAGTGCATCCCTGGGTGTGATAAGTTACTTTACAGAATTAGGAAAAAAATTGAAGAAAGTTCGGAGTTTCTTCAAGTGGACTCTGAGTGGAACTTTGTACGCGAGCATGAAAACTCTACAAAATGGCAAGTTGAGCGTATTCCCAAACACATAAACGTGATCTCAGTGTAACGGAATGCTGGATTATGTTCTCCAAAAGATATAATTTTAACTCAACTGCCGCTCAGGCCCTCCGTAGTTATATGGGATGCGCGCCAAGTAAACTAACATATCTTTTTATTGGAATCCAGAGGGAGTTAATGCTGTGTAGCTGGAAGGAAAACATAATATCAATAAAATGTAACAGGTTCCAGGAAATACTTTTTCTTCCTGTTAGTCACTGTATAGACGTTCTATTTTAGTTTGCACGCCATTCTTACTCAGCTTTTCATCTCATGGGTCTTGCACGTACCGTTGGGCTAGAACTACGACTATATTATGTCTGACCCCCCCCCCCCCCAAACCACCCTTCTCACTCACTTTCTATCCAGCTCTTTATCTTTCGTCTCTTGTGTACGTCTCTCTCATCTTTCGTCTCACCCCTATCCCCACCCCCCTGTCTCTATTCTAGTATCTCTCCCTGTCTCTCTCTCTCTCTCTATATATATCTCTCTCACTTTCCCTATCTCTTTCCCTTTCTTTTTCCCCATCTCTCCTTTTCTCTCTCTTTCCCTTTCTTTCTGTTCGCACCCGATCTCTCTAGTCTATATCTCTCCCTGTTTATCTCTCCGTTTCTCTCTCTCTCTCTCTCTCTCTCTCTCTCTCTCTCTCTCTCTCTATCTATATATATATATATATATATATATATATATATATATATATATATATAATAGATATTCCTCTATCGCCCTACCTCTGTGCCCCACCCCAAGTTCTCTCCCCAATCTGTTCAGTGCCGTAATACAGGTCAGAGACCTGGTACCCAGACATCACCAGCGCTATCAATAGCTTCGCCGCCAGTTGCTCTACCCGTACTCCCGAGGGAGGGGAGTGGGCTATCTGCCGGCGATAGATTCCTCTGAGCGCAGCGTGTAAAATGTTTGGGTCTGCTCATCCCCCCGCTGCTTCCAACCACTCAAGGGGCTTTTAATGGACGTACGCCTGAGGTGTCAGCCATTTACTTTGACGATCTGATCTGCCCTTCTGTCTAGCTCCGAGCTTAGTGTGCAAGACCTTTGCGGGGAGTTGCATCTTTCCTTTCATCTCAATATCGTGGACTGATAAATCGAACGTCAAATATCGCCTGTTACTTACAAGGTGCCAAAGCTCCTATCGGTCTATGTTTTTTTTTGGGTCTACCTCTCGGTCTCCATTTCCGAACTCTTTACTCCGCCCCTCTCTTTGTCTCCCTATCAGATTGTCTCTTTCTGTCTCTATTTGCCTGTTTTTACCGCTCTCTCTCTATTCAACCGCAAAAAATCTATTTCGATATTTGTACTTTTCCTCTTTCTTTCTTTCTCTTCCATATCTCCCCTATCTTTCTCTCCTCTCTCCTCTCTTCCCTCTCTGTCTCTCAATAAGGAAACGCATGCGTAAGACAAACACACACTTACACACACACACATACACACACACACATACTCTCTCTCTCTCTCTCTCTCTCTCTCTCTCTCACACACACACACACACATAGGTTACACACCTTTGGAAACACATACCCATTGACACAGAGGGGTGTTATACATTTTTAAAATGACATAATCATTTTCTCTACAACTTCCAACCACTCAAGGGGCTTTTAATGGACGCGCGCCTGAGGTGTCAGCCATTTACTTTGACGATCTGATCTGCCCTTCTGTCTAGCTCCGAGCTTAGTGTGCAGGACCTTTGCGGGGAATTGCATCTTTCCTTTTATCTCAATATCGTGGACTGATAAATCGAACGTAAAATATCGCCTGTTACTTACAAGGTGCCAAAGCTCCCATCAGTCTATCGTTTTTTGTGTCTACCTCTCTGTCTCTATTTCTGAACACCCCTCTTTTTGTCTCCCTATCAGATTGTCTCTTTCTGTCTTTATTTGCCTATCTTTACCGCCCTCTCTCTATTCAAGCGAATAGAATTCTATTTCGATATTTGTATTTTCTCTCTCTCTCTCTCTCTCTCTCTCTCTCTCTCTCTCTCTCTCTCTCTCTCTCTCTCTCTCTCTCTTCCATTCCCCCATATCTTTCTCTCCCCTCTCCTCTCCCCCCTCTCTGTCTCTCAATAAGCAAATGCATGCATAAGACAAACACACACACATACACACATAAACACACACACACACACACACACACACACACACACACACACACACACACACACACACTTACGTTATACACCTTTGGAAACACATACCAATTGTCAGAGGGGTGTTATACATTTTAAAAATTACATAATCATTTTCTCTACAACTTCCATCCTCTTATTTTGACTACCACCACTGTGACTATTTCTGCCTTTCATTTTTCTTAGGGGCCCTCATAGTTTCACTCTCTAAGCCTATTTAGTTTCCGTTCCCTGCCAGTCAAAACAGCTCATTTTCTTTTTCCACAAATAGTGGAGTATTGTCTCACAACATCTTTGTTGTTTTTCCCCCTCCGCTCCTCCCACCTTCACGAGTAGGTAAACCAAATAAAAGCCAACTCGGTCCTTCTTTCCTTCAGTTACTCCAGCTGCTACTGAAGTCGTAAGGTCATTTTCTGTAACAAGTTTCCCATTTCATTTCGTCTGCCTCATTCTGCATGCGCCTAGGTAATGTATTTATAATAATGTTTGGAGAAAATTTAAGACAAAAAGAGCGTCCATATTAAAACAATGACTTGGGCCTTCGTTGATTTTTAAGTAACAATTAGAAAGGAAATAATGAACAAGATCAAATCTATAAGAAGCTCATAGATATCTTTATGCAAAACTTCACTCGATCTAGAGACTCCATGATTTATGCGATTGTAGAATGACGTTGACAATTTTGAGTTAGTATGGCTGCTGAGCACGCAAGCAGACTGATCTTTGAGACTTTCATCTTAATCTAGGTTTGGTTGACTACAGGGAGTATTTGTCACGAACGCCATCCGTTACCATGTTAGCCATCCCCATTGTTCTTGCTCAACTTATATTATATTCATAAAGAATAATTCTTGGGATGCACCTTCTGTTATGTTTCCATTTCTATGCCCCTCACCCATTCCCACTTTCCTATGCTGGAGTAATATCATGTTCATCACGTTTGATAGTTAAAACATAGAGTCACAGCTTTGCAGCGCAATGCTGAAAAACGACTACTCGAAGTACAAATCTCTTCATGAATCAGCTGGAGTCCCGTAACACACGAAAGTACTCAAAGCAGACGTCTGGATTTCTTGTCACTGATTGGTTGGTTGTACTCCCTGTACAATGAACTCGAGGGGATCCCTCTACCACGTAGAGTTTGCATGCAATGGTGCTTAACCTTTCTCGACTTTTCGACCAGTTTACACTTTACCTTCTGGCTTTGATGCATCATCAGGTTTTTCTTTTCACTTTCGATTTGTACTATTCTAACTCACTCTTTTTTGTCAGAGGAAAATAATGAGACAGAGGTGGGGGATTAATAACCCTAGAACCTGATACTTTGCAACCCACAACGATTACGGGAATCCATCTGAAAGTAGAAAAAAACTAACGAACAGTCTGCACTTTATGAGCATTGTAAGACATTTACTTTTATGCTTTGTGAATGCTTTCTTTCCTTCATCACTTCTTCTTTTTACGTTTTACCTCATATATCGAACTAACCAATATTCGAGGAAGCATGAGTTAAAAAGACAATGAGCTTACGCAGATACAGCGACAAACCGTTTATTACTATTTTCTCTTCCAAATTCGTCGTCCTCTTGGTATCTAACTTCCGTCCTACTATTATCTCCCGACATGTTCCACAATCAGACACGCTGTCGTAGGACTTCGGCAGAAGACTATCGCCAACCTCTTAGCACCTGTAACACAGGGCCCCTGGCAGGGATAAGGCGCCTACCTGTTAGATGCTGTAAGTAAAAAGGTCTACCCTCCATGCTAGGATTGTGGCCAGTCTGCTTTCTATGGCTCTCTTATAGGTTTTGTGTTCTTTGATGGTGCATCCATACCTTAAATTTTGAAGGTCATGGACCTAACTTCGAAGTCTGTTCCGTAAAATAATCTAAAACAGACAAAGGTCACGAAAATACAAAGAAAAGTATGCAAAAGTGTCAAAGTAAAACAAAGCACAAACATTTTGCTTTCCCACCAACAGGTTCACGTGTGGTTAGGTGACGGGTGCACTGGTGTGGTTTGCTCCTTCTTTCTGATCAAACATCTATCGTCACTATCACGCTCGTCATCTTCCCTCCGTTCTAACTACGTCAGCCGTCCTGTTTTGTTTTGAACTGGTCAGTCGGCTTAAGCTTCGATCAGAACCAGAAACACCCCCAGAAACCCTCCATCGAGATGACATTTTGGTGTCAAGTAAGGCGTTAAACACACAGAGAACCCTCCCCCCCCCTCCAAACCAAATACCGCCCTACCAGTGTTATATCACCATAACCACTCTTCCACAGATCAAGCCCACAGATCTCAACGGTGCGAACCTTCGATCAAGCCGCACCTGAATCTCCCCGACTCTGGCAGCGACAAGGCGGCCTCCCTCCCGATGCTGTAAACAGATAGCACGCCCACCGCGGCCCCGATATCCGCTTCCGGGTTTGGAGCGTACGGTTATCTCGAAAAGTGCCAGAAAACTCCCCACGTCCAGCCAAGAAAGGTCACTCGTCAGTTGATTCCGAGGAGAAGCTGTTAGTGTATATAGGTTAAGCCCTCTGATAGAGGTAAACGACTCGGCTCACGCAAATCTCCAGTCGAGAGAAGTAAACGTTTCGCCTGTGAAGTTGTATGTTTGTAGATGTAACCTTTTGACTCTGAACTAAGAGTTGCCTGTCATTAGCGCGCAATAATGAAAGCGCTTTCGATCTTGGAAATAAGAGCACGGCCAGATGGTGCAATGAGCTTATTGGAAAAGCAGAGAAGGAGACGGTCTAGCAGTGCCATGAATTATTCATGAAGTTGTCGTTTTTTCCACACCTTCAGTAATACTCATGGTGTGGTTTAAGTTCAGATATCTTAGCATGGAATGTGTCAGCTTTTGCTTGACCAGCTCAGGTGATGGACTTTTAACCTCTAGACTAACTGCCCCTCACGATGTGATACTAATTTGCAGTTCTTATTATACGGTTTCTGTTGCTATTCAAACGGGTAAACAGAAATAAACATAGCCAGCAATGTTTAATAATCAGGAAAAGTATTGATTATAGTGGAGAAAACGCTGCTCGAATGGTTTAATTCTTGGGTTGTAACATATCCCCGCAACCCACCCCTGAAAATACTGAAATAAAAAAACAACAACAAACAAACAAACAACAAGCAACCCCACAAAAACCCACATGAAAATAGAACCCGAAACCCCTCCCCCAATATTTCCTTAATGTTCTCTGTTTTACGTTTCATTTGTCGAGAAACGGAATAGTGCTGATCTGTGATCTGTCTAGTGTTCTGTTCTTTTTGTAAGTGTTTTACAGTGCTTGCAACTGCATACGGTCATAAAAAGAGCGCGCCCTTTATACGGTATAGTATAGCAACAAAATGTATGGTATACCGTAGTGCAGTGTAGAAATAGATACAACTCCCCTATAACAGCTGCCTTTGAGTTCGGATCTACGATTTAGGGTCCATCTCAGGAAGTAAATCGTATTTAAATTCAAATTAAAAAAATTCCCCTAATCACCGGACGAGCGTGATGCTACAGGAAAGAAGGGCTGAATATTGACACAATGCTCCTATCAGCGGCAGTACCTAGGGAACTCACGCTTTTCCGACTAACGACACCCAAGAATAATCCACCCGGCTCTGTAGTCCGATCTAACAGAACTGGGAACAAGGGGTGTTTAAAAACACATTATAATCTCCGTTCTAATCTTGTCATCCCTGTTCCTGTCATCTGGGTTAAGCCATACAGTAGAAAGTCGTTCTTTTACACAGCTTTTTAGTTTTATTCTGTAACGTTTTAGCGACTAGCATTACGGGATTATGCCAACTAATTATTTTTGGTGACAGCTAGTTAGTATTTCCTTGTTAGTATCAGAACCTTTGAAACTTTCAACGATTTTCTCCGTCTTGCAAGACTGAACCAAGCTCTACTCTACAATTGATTTCGGTGAAGAAAAAATAATAAGGGTAACAATAGCTTCTATTCAACCAGGTTTTGGTTTTTACAATGCCTTTTACCGGTTAGGTTTGAATAATCACGCCTTTTTGATGGTAATCGTAGAATTACTCCTAAAACTGAAAGGTCTTTCAATTACAGCACCACTGTCACGTCGATTTTTTCCTTACACCCCCCCCCTCCTCCCTTACCAATAAGTAAAAGCACTCTTTGACCCTTCTTCTGTCTCGAATTATCACATGTAAAAAGAGGGTGTGCGGGCTTTGGGTTTGACTAGTCTTTCTATGATCCTAATCTCTGCTTGAATCATACTGATTGTTCTTATTCTACAATTCCACAACTACAGGAAAGGGTCAGAAAATGAGGTCGTATTCCCTCAAAGAAAATCTTATGAAACTTCCCCCTCCCCCCCCCTCCCAGCTCCCTGCCTCACATCAAACGATCTGTTGGTGATTGAATCTGGAAGCGCAATAAAGACATTCTGAAAACGTCTCTGAAGGACATGGGAGAGCCTAGCTTCTGACCCAGTTGGGGAGCAGAAATCGCTGAGGGCAGCAAAGCAGCATTATGTAGCTTCATGAATTAGAAATACTGAAGCCAAGACAAAAGCTCACAAGCTGCCCATATCTGAAAAAAGGAAATGAAGCTTTTAAGTGCTCAAAATGTGGCAAACTCTTAACTGACAGAATTGGTCCCATTAGCCATAACAGAAGCTATACTATAAATCAGCGTAATCCTTAGCCCTTGTTGTTGTAACTATTTTTGTAATTTCGTTTTTATTGCTTGTAGACGTGTTCTTGTTGTTGCTGTTGCTGTTGCTGTTGCTGTTGCTGTTGCTGTTGTTTGAATCATTCTAAGAGCACACCGGAGACTATCACTAACTATTGCTGACTGGTTCAGTCCAAATCCCAGAAGTGCCAAAGAACAATGATTTCTGATCATTGTCAAACATTGACGGACAAAACTATCACTATAAATCTAGTTCATAACACCAACATTCACGGAGTGTCAAGTGACAATGACCATCCCATTTGGCTGATCACTGGAAAGTAAGGAGGATTACGGTCTTGAGAATTGCACTGACCTATTTGTGAGGAACAAATTAGTTGATTTGGGATTCTTCTCAATTTGAATAGCGAAATTTTGTGTGTGTGTGTGTGTGTGTGTGTGTGTGTGTGTGTGTGTGTGTGTGTGTGAATGTGTGTGTGTGTGTGAATGTGTGTGTGTGTGTGTGTGCGTGTGTGCATGACGTTTCGACCTTTTGTGCTACCATTGTGATACTACCCGAAAACTTCGAGGAACCTGATAGTTTAAATTAAAGAGAGAAAACCGTGGTTATATAGGAACGAACAGCTTATTTCCACTTGGCAAATGCACTGATGGTGGTCTATAATCCTGAAAACGTTTCATTATAATCTCGAGATTCTAATCTTTCTCCCTTCTAGAAAAATAAAAAAACACCTGACAACTGCAAACCTTTGAAAATACCCAATAAATAACTGCATACTGTATGCTTATATCAACTTCCCATGGCTACTCCTACCCGTGTGTCATATGTGAGACGTGCTGACAAAATGAGTTACTTTTCACTATCCACAAATGGAGATATTGGCCAAAAATTGACACTAGGGTAAAAAATGTAGCTTTTCTGTTTATGCCACATTCTTTAAATGTAACATGCTTTTTATTATTTCATATTTCTAAACTGTTAAAACTTCACCAATAAGCGTGATGCATCTATTTCAATAAGACTAGAATTCGAGAAACTACTCATTTTGTCAGCACCCTTCACATATTTTCCACGTCTGTGCTGGAAGAGTCCGCTTCAAACCTCGGAAAACACGCACATCATAATCACCATGATCACATGGATTTGCTAAACACCCCGGCCTCCTAAAGAAAATCCAGGGATCATAGACCACGGCTGATATGTCAGTCGCCATGACCTTACTGACCGGAATTCACTTTTTGTCCTTGTACTCCCAAAGGTCAATGTCAAGGGTTTATAACAAACTAATGACCAAGTTCTGTGAATTTCTTTCTTTCCTCGGTTGGATGTTTCTTTTATCGATGGTATTTTTTGCAGTGCTCGTCAACCTTTTATAGCCAGTGCCCACTGTTGCTATCATATCATTATAAGGTTAACATTTTTGTACCACCAACTTATTTGTATTTCCAAGTGGGCCATTAGATTTTAGTACCTATTACTACCCAGGTTATCCCCAAAGTTAACAAAATAGACCACTAGTGATATCACCTATGCTGGCAAGCATTACCTTTACAGCTCATGAGGTCAAAGTTCTATTAATTTCTTTACTTTTTTGGTTCTGTCAACTGATTGTTGCATCCTCGATTACTGCTTTGCACCTTTTTGGTGTTTGTTTTCTTCTTTTTTTTCTCTTGCTTTTGCATATTTACATTTTATCAATCCTTCTCATTCAATTAGATAAAAAAAAAAGAAAAGTCGCAGTGTGCTGAAATACTTGGATTTGCTCCCTCTCCCTCTCTCTCTCTCTCTCTCTCTCT
>NW_004797515.1:174567-181717 GCF_000002075.1 Aplysia californica | reverse complement strand
ACACACACACACACACACACACACACACACACACTCTCTCATACACACATACACACAACCACAAACACAACACACACACTCTCATACACACACATACACACACACACAAACACAACATACACAGGTAAGATGTCTCTCTTTCTTTTGCTCTCTACTTTCTCACTTTCTATCTTTATGGTATCTTGTTTTCCATCTTTCAAACTATGTCGACTTGTCCGATATTATTTTATTCTTTCATTTATTCATCTATTCTTTCACTCAGTCAGTAAATCAGTCAACGAACATACAGCTTTTTGAAATAATTGAAATACTAACTTTGCTAGGGTTCCCCGAGATGCTTCCGAGATAAAAGATTTCAGGAAATTACATCAGATTACAGCTACATGATCGAAACAGATCTTTAAAAAAATTCAGTACTTGAGAAGTAGCAATATCACAAGGAAAGAAATCACTGCTATTTTTATAGACACACGAGATCCCTGTTTTGTTAATAGAAATTTTACTTCTTTCTTTTCTTTTCCAATTACCGAGGAGCCTGTATCAGTTAGACTACAATAATACATTTTTATTCCGATACTGTGTACTCCTCAGAAATGCCAGACTCTTTGAATCATGTAATAAAGGGAAAAACCTTTGATCTGAAATTCACACAGAGTATGGGTCTAGTTTCTCATACTTATACTCGCTTATTGTATTTTTTCCTCGTCTATTTGCTAGTGCCGACTATGTGGGGTTGAATAAGGCTACCTACATTGGTACCATGGAAGATAATACAGAAAAGAGAAAAAATAATATTTCTTGGATGAGGTAAAACAAATTACAGCGGTTCCGAAAATGTAGAGCATAGTTGGTGTGTTAGGGGGTTTGGGGAAAGGGGTCCGGGGCAGGAGGAGGGGGGGGGGAGGGGTTAGGTTGCAAGAACAAGTAAAGAAGAAAGCTGTTTGACAGGCTCTTTCCAATGGTGAGTACTCCGACGTCTTACTTTGTGTAGGCGTTGATTCTGCTAGCGAATATGATTATTTATTTATTAAAAATATTATAATGTTTTTGTCTTCAATGATGAATGGACTAATCGAAGTTTAGCATTTCTTCCTTTTTTATAGAAGATTTCTGTACAACGACTACTATAACCTTTACCCTATCTGTACGTCGTGTTTTATTATCGAATCCATACGACGTGGGGAACTCTTGCCACCACTTTCCAAGGGGGAAATTTACTCGTTAATGCGATCCGTACGCTTTGCAGTCTATCAAAAGGACTTTTTGAGAAATACTGAAAGTTTCATAGAGATCTCCGTACTAGAAGCATTCTAAAATACTACCCTGTTGGTACAAAATGACCCCAGGGCCTACGGGTTGGATTAACTAGCAATCTGCGGAATTTTTCTGACTCTACATTTTCCCAAACCCAAGCCACCCAATACGATTATATTCTGTTACTGACGATAAATCCGGCTGTAATGGATTCGTCTCTGTAGAAAAGGGGAAATATGACTATACGCTGACTTAAGAGCGTAGTGATTTTTTTCTTACATTTTCAGGGCTTATCTCCTTCTCCCATGCAATTTGTTCAGGTACCGTGAAATCTATGACGGATTATTCGTGCTCAATTTCTCGATCATAATGCCAATGACGCACCGATAAAGTGGTGTTACCAAAGACATGTTGTTCCATGCGAGCAAAGAGCGGGAATCAATTACTGTCTTTTCTCCCCACGCGTCAGGCCGTGGCATCGTATTAACGATAATCCGGCAGAAGAAATCCTTTGAACGCTTAATTGTCTTCCATCTGGATATTCCGAAAGAAGGGGGAGGGGAATGCAGTAATTTGATATTGCGTTCACGAATGAGCAGATATTTGATATCCTTCAAGCTGCTTGGGTTTTAGTTTACGCTTACGATTTCAGTTTTATCCCTTTTTCAGCCACATAAGAATGTTTGTGTGGAGAGATATTTGTTCGAATAATATGACGCTAGTCCCTAGAATGACGCAATGTATAACCTGAAAAATGTTCTAATGTTGTAAGTAACGACCTACTTTTTAAAGTACATCAAAATGATTTCGATTTTGGGCCACGGGCATGCTACCAGCTAAGCTGAGGACACACACAATATAATAATAAAGTAAGGAGGTAAAGTTTGTGCTTTGTCACCAAAGTAAAACTATAGCATTCGAATTTTAAAAAAAAGTCCCAGACACATCTTAACATAACATTGAATAGACATGGAACAATAGGAAAGCCCTGGAACCTGGGGACGGACGAATCTCATTAAGGAATTATTATCCATATGCTAGAATCCAGCGTGAAATCTCCACACCGAAGACTTTTCATAACCGGCCGTAGAAGACAAAGAGCAAAAAAAAGCTGAGAAACTGAATAAAACAAAGCTTTCATTTCGTGGTCTAATACCGAATTCGTAAATCTCAATATCTCGCTGAGATAACTTCACAGAGTAGAAATACTGGTGTTTGATTTGTTTGTTTTTTCTGTTCACTATATCTACGAGAAGATCACATACTACTGTTGTTCTATGCCAAAGTGCTCCAACTATATATATAATACATATATATATATATATATATATATAATATATATATATAAATATTATATATAAACATAATTTATATATATTTTATATATTCAACTATTATTATACATACATATACATTATGTATATAATAATAATATAGGTCTGTATATATTATAATTTATGTATATACGTGTGTTTCTATCTATCTATCTGTCTATCTATCTATCTATCTATCTATCTATCTATCTATCTATCTATCTATCTATCTATCTATCTATCTATCTATCTATCTATCTATCTATCTATCTATCTATCTATCTATCTATCTATCTATACATAATTCGAATGAGATGTCTGGAAAGTCACCCTTGGCGCATAAACGGTAGTCAAGACTATGTACATAGACGACCACCCATCGTGGAAGAGAAGACGGGTCATTTTATATTGGTGGTCCTCTTGGACAGTGTTATTACAATCAGAAAAAGGCAAAAGGGGGGTGGAGGGGGGTGGGAAGTGGTAGTTTGTACAGATGATTATCTTGGACAGGTAGTCGTAAACATAGTGAGAGGAAGGGGAGATATATGGCTAAATAATTAAATAGGTAGGTAGATAGATAGATAGAGATAGGTAGATAGATAGATAGATAGATAGATAGATAGATAGATAGATAGATAGATAGATAGAGAGAAAGAAAATGAAATAGAGAGAGAAATAAAGAGAGAAAGGGGGAGAGAAAGAAAGAAAGAAAGAAAGAAAGAAAGAGAGAGAGAGAGAGAGAGAGAGAGAGGGGGGGATAGAGATAGAGAGAGAAAGAAATAGAGAGAGGAACAAAGAGAGAGAGAGAGAGAGAGAGGAGAGAAAGAAAGACAAAGAGAGAGTGAGAAAGACAAAAAGAGAAAGAAAGAGAGAAAGAGAGGAAGGAGAGTTGAGTGGGTGTATTGATAACAGGAAAGGCAAACATTCAACACAGGCTATTTGCATTAATGGACAACCTGGAAACGATTCTCTTTAATCCAGCAAACTGAAGCCTTCTTTCTGAAAAAATCAGGTAGAGACGAGTGTTGATAACATATCATCACAGAGACAACACAAACATTTATGTAAGAACACAGATATTTCACTCGTTTCTCATGACGTCAAAACTATGTCGAGCCTTCAAAGAATATTCTACAATATTTGCGAACTTCATTTTGGGCGATCAGGAAAGGGATAGATTTTGATATTAGCAGGTCCATCTTAAATGCTTGGCTGAGAAATGCAACGAGATTGGAAAGTTCAAACAGGAATCTTAAGAGCAAATTTGAGGAGGAGGAATGTGGCGAGGGCTATTCTATGATTTGGGGGAAATGTTCTCAAGCCATCTGGAGATCTTCACAACATTTCTTATCAAATGGATTTAGAGTTTTTTGTTCTCCCCACGTCTTTGCATCTAAGCGCGTGCAGAAAGAGAAGCTTTTACAGAGGTTCCGTTTTCGATTATCTTAATAAGAAAGGGAACAGAACTACAAACACTATTCATATGATCTGAACTGAAAAGATGTTACACTATTAGGCAAGAAGTTCTTTTGCGTCCGAGAACTATAATTGGGAACGTTTTCTCCAGTTTATGAAGTAGTAATATTTCTAGTGAACGTATTAGTACGGCGTGGAATGCCTGAAAGCTCTACTTTTTCTTTAGTATCAGTTCTGTAAAACAGAGAGGTATTGGCTGATTCACTTATGCCGTAAACGAAATAATCAAGACAAATAAGATGTGGGCTGCTTTGATCCTTGCTGTCAAAACCAAGTAGACGCAATGTTCTTATTTAAAGTTTAAATGGCTTTAAGAAAAATTCAAAAACAGAAATCAATTCATAGTGGTAGAATAAACGGTCAATCTAAATTTTGTGTCACGACATGGAACGCTAGTTGTCAGGAAAGCAAAGGCACATTTGAGTAAAATTTAAAGCTCGTACTACACGTGTTTATCGTTGTAAAAAGAGTGTCTTTTCCCATATAAATTCTATGGTTATTTCTACAAATCGTGTTATGTTTTATTTCTCTATCACCTTAACCAGATAGAGCGTTAAATGCAGGCTCATCCAATACAAATTTCGCCCATTTTCACTTAATCGAAAATTGAACTCTGTTTGAAATGTTTCAAACTCTGCCCATGCAAATGATCTAAAATAGATTTTCTATAACTTGACATCCCGCTTTTCATCCTCTTTTTGTCGTCAAGTATTGGCAGTCCACAAAGCTGAAGACACTTTGTCTAAAGAAAACAACTCCCCTGTTTGTTTTTTTTAAACCTTAACCTGTGCTGAATTAAAAACCATTTCAGCTGCACGAACAAAACACATTACAGGAGTTATTGGCTGCCAGCGTAGTACAAGAAGGTGTAAAATCTAAGATCGATGGATCGATGAATAGCATATGTCTGGGAAGAAGGAAGCTGTAAACTGACACCGTCTGTCTGTGTGGATATAATGCCATGCTTTTCAATAATTCATTTCTGATCGGAATTGCATTTAAACACGGGATGTAGTATTTGCGCCCGACAATGGCAACGTCAGTTATATGAATATTCTGCAATTATTTTAAGGGTAGCCGGTCACTTTGAGGAAAATTAAACGATTATTTATAATCGTGTATTCTTTAATATGCTTTCATGGGAACACCCTTTTCTCTCAAGTGCACGCTCATTTCCTATTTCATTACCGTTGTAAATTATTACTCGTTGCAGCCAATTAGGAATAGGCCGCTATCATCCACAGTTCCCATGTTTTCTGTTGCTGTCCAGTGCCAAAGATTCGATCTTCAAATGAGAAATGGATGTAAAAATACAAAAACGTGATCATACGTTATTATCCGGTATTTTTTCATACCAAGGAGCTATTGTTCATTCTAACGAAACTCAATCTCACGAATGCCAGACTGACACCTTTGCAAAAATCCATCCCTTTTCCCCTTAGAAGGTTATACATTGTACATCTAAGAGGATTGCAATGATATAGAGGCTTCCTGGAGTCAAATCTTTTCCCTTCATGCCTTGTTGATGAAGGAGATAAGTATAGGTAGGAGAACAAGAGGAGATTCTTCAAAAGGTTGAGTGACACAAAGCATAAAGTAGCTCGGAGAATAGGTTTCGTTCTGAACAAGTTAAATTCTGTGTATATCACGTAAAAATCTGATCAGTGCATGGTTTACCAAACAATTGGTAATTTAGACAACAACTATTCAAAAACCAGTTGCACCAGCTTAGGATGCCGAAGTATACCATATTGCAAGAACACAAATAGAACCCAAAAATATGCATGTATTAACAACCCACAATTGATTGGTGCAACAGAATGTGTGAGGTCCTAAATAAAAAGGTTTCATATCAAGCTCCCTATTCATAATTTGTTTGATGCCAAAGGCGTGCAATGCACCAAATGTGAAAGGAAAAAGGACAAGTCATGACAAAGAAATGAACTGCAGTTTCTCGTAAGAAAACGGCCTTAAATCTTGAGGATCAGGTAGGCCTCCGAAATATCATTAGGTATACTGCCATTTCAATTTCGTGTGCTCACATGTCCAAACACGAAAACCTTGCTTTTCACACTGTTATAAACAACCATAAAGCCCATTTTGTCTTTGAAGAGACCTATCAAACTTACAATATATTTACAGTAAAGTAAAATTTTTTTCGGGTAATGGTTCAGCTGTATTTCTAACAGATAAAAAGAACAATTGGCTGCTGAATCTAACGCTAATACATAATGTATATTGATGATATCAAATCACACAATATTACGGTCAATGAAAATCTAAGAAAGCTTTATGGCACATTGCGAATCGACGAAAGCTGTTGAAAATGTTTCGAGAGACTGAAAGCATGGGAAAGTAAACAAATCATAACTTATGTCCTTCTCCGTAATGATATGCTAATTGCAGCATTATTACCACCAAAGGATCCAGCCAAGCACTCTAAAATGATTAATGCCTTAGCACAGAAAAGTTTTCCACCATATTATTTAGCATTTATTATCTTTTGCAGAGGATCATTTTTTTTTTAATGTGACAGCAATCAATGATCTTATCACATTACAAACGTTGTTTAAATATGAGGATTACTTTCTTTGGTTCTTTGTATGAGTTCTATTTCTTCCGTTTCCAAATCATTATCCTGATTTTATAGTACATTTAAATATCATTAAACACTGCACTTCACTTCTTCGATCGAAACCTGTTTTGGAGCAAGAAAAATGCACTTCAAAGAGAGTTGTAAACACTCAAAGCTTGGAATTCAAAGTAATAAAAATCGTCCGGCGTTTAACGATTATTTTGAGTTAGATAGAAGTAATATTCTTGAATGCATGTGGGTGGTATCTTTAAGCTGTTAGCGATTCATTTTATTTTTCACGATCGTAACTTCTTGCTCTTGAAGACTTTAGATTAATGAGGTTATACCGAAAAAAATATCTATACTCCAAGGCAGGTTTGAATAAATTTAGGTCTTAGTTTACTGGCAACATTATGCATTCTCGGTCTCCCTCCTTCTTTGTCCCCCCCTCCCTCTTCATATATACACATGATCATCGGCATCATCATCATCATCATCATCATCATCATCATCATCATCATCATCATCATCA
>NW_004797515.1:172090-173624 GCF_000002075.1 Aplysia californica | reverse complement strand
AGATAGATAGATAGATAGATAGATAGATAGATAGATAGATAGATAGATAGATAGAAAAGAACAAAAGAAGGAGAGGCTACAGAATAAATCTCAAATACAAGCAATCAATTACATTTTAAGAGAAACAATATTATTTCTTACAAGGATTATGACCTACAAAAATATACCAGTCAGACGAGAAACATTTTGCTCGGTTGAAGGATTATGCTAGCTCCATATTATGTCACCTGGATTAAATCAGCCTCTGTTTATAAAGAATCAATCCTTGGCGTATTATTATGTTAAAACAATGAATCCCCCTGTATGCTGTGGTCATACTATCTGTGCCCTGGCGTTTTTTGTGTGATATACAGTATCTTTCAGCTGGGACGTTGTATCTCACACAACCAACGTGGACAATTTTTTAAAATGACATATATCAGGCATTTAAAAAAATGATAGATATATATATATATATATATATCAGGTTATAGGACAGCGGCTGAGTTTGGAATGAAAACAAAATATTTTTGTAAACATATCTTATTAATCGCCTTCTCTCTCGCTTTCTTCAGTTCTCTATGATTGTACTCCACAACTCAAGACAAAGAGAAATTTCGACGAGGAAAAAATACAAGTGGCGCTGTATCATCCCTTCCTGTTTCGTCTTCAGCTCATATTTTCTGTCTCCATGTTAGCCTGAGCTTAACTGATTGTTTGTCTTCCCTTGTCAACGGTCGCGTTACCGTCTGGGTGTAGTACTCAGCCGGATTTCATCCTGATAATAACCAGAATGTTTTCTATGATCGGGATCCGACAGAGATGTGTGAGAAGCGTTATACTATTTTCTCACAAGAAACGGGATGGTAGCTTTCGTTTATTAATAATGCTTTAAATGAATGTGTACGTATCCATCACATGTCTTTTCTACTTTTACTGAAGTCAGAATTACAACGCATAGGCTAACACTTGGCATATAAAGTGAAACTCAAAAAGGAAAATTCTTTGTTGTATCGTGTTGCTTACATGTCGATGAGGCCAACCCGTTGTAGAAAGGCTACAGCGTAAAAGGTGACAGACAAAGATACTCTATAAAAAACGAAACCTCAGCACGGGAATCGAACCCACGTCTATTGAACGCCAAGCCAAATGCCTAAACATCTCACCACAGGCACTGGCTCCAATTGATGAGTACATAGTGTTTGTTCCTTTTTGTTTCATATTACGCTGGGCTCATTAAGTTGGTTTAAGCATCACACTGTTACTCCTGCTCCATCTTTTTTACTATTTCTCCTCTTCTGTCTGTATTACCAAAAGTGGATTCCTTTAATCTTTTCTCTCTCTATCTTCACCACTCTAGCCCCTCTCTATTTCCCACCCCTCAATCTCTCTCAATCCCTTTCTCATTCTATTTCTCTCCATGTAGCTCTAAATTTGGACCAGCATCGCCTCATTAACCTCCCCAATCCACTAATACCATACTCTACTATTCTATACATAACCTTGCCTTCCCTCTATCCTCCCGCATCTCTCTCTCTCTCTCTCTCTCTCTCTC
>NW_004797515.1:164355-168345 GCF_000002075.1 Aplysia californica | reverse complement strand
GAGAGAAAAGAAACCGCTAGAAGTGGGTGGATGTGGGTTGGAGGTGGAGTGGTAGTGATTGGGCGATGAAATTTTAGGTTTCGTTTTTTTAAGAGTGCGAGCAGAGTCAGGTTCTTCGGGTCAAGAAGTACCAGTGTGTGGTTTTACTTACAGGAAAATGGAGTGCCCTGAAGTTATGAGGTCGAGGTGGGGTTTGGAAATAATGATTGGGGGGAGAGGGGGGGGGGGGGTGAGGCTATGGATAGAGATAGGATCTTGAGTTTACGACTTGACCTTCTCAGACAGCACAGAACGGCGTCTGAAGTGTTGTAGCTGTGAGAAGCTTCGCTGTTGCACGCAGAAGACCCACGTTCGATTCCCGGGTCGAGATTTTTAAAAATTGAGTTGGGAAGATGTATCCCTTTTAGTTCGAAATGGCACTGACAAGATGTTTTGAATACCGGCACCTAATTCATCCTAATAATATTGCGTCAACGGGTGCGTTGAGCATCTACATTAGAAATAAAGTGATTGTTGTCGGGGCTTTTACTTAACTTACAGTGAGTTTCGAAGATTTTGAATTTGATTTTCTAGCTCCTTCTTTTACCCGCTGTCACTGCCCCACATAGTCACATAGTAGGTTAGACCGTCCCCCTTTTAATCGAAACAATAAACAAGGCCGAGAAACAAGCATATTAAAGAAACAATCCCCCCCCCCACTCCCTGAAAAAGCAATAAGCCACGAAACCAAAGGAAAACCCCTGGTAACAAAAGCACAGTTCTACAGCGCTCCTCAGAGGCCAAACACTCCTCCAAACATGTTTTAGTGCGAATGTACTTGAAATAAGGGTTGTCAGCGAGTTTCTCGAAAATAAAAACTTTATGGACGTGAAGCATCTTTACTCTCGTCTCTTTTCCACAAACGAGAAGCAATGCGAAAAGTACATCTGTCCTTGTATAGATGGTCGCATCTGTTGTGCATCATATAATTTTTAATGTAGAATTTATAAAGGAGATGTTATAAAAAGAAGTGCGATATTAATAAAAATGGCTTTTTTTCAAAGAGATAAGGAAAAGGAAATGACATACAATAGATAGAAGGTAGGAGAGTTACTTAATAGACACTTTGCTATAAAGGGAAATGCGAATAATAATATGATATTGGGTAAAAGGTGGCACACCGACTCACAGACCGCAAGGTAAAAGGACACACAGGGTAGATAGAGGTGGAACATAATGACGAGTGTCAAAGAAATAGTTTTGAATGTTTAAAACTACACGCTGATTGGAAAAAAAACGAGGTTATGAAGAGTCACAACTTTGACTACTAAGGCCAATATCCATGACGATGGGCTGGGGTACTCTGGAGATAAATTTAAACACGATCGTGAAGGTCGAATACAGCTCTCAAAATTTCTAGTCTAGTTATATAACTAAGTACATGAATCTTGTTAGGATTGATTATTCCACCCCTCCCTTCTACCCCCAACAATTTCCCAGAATATACAATTTATAAGAAGCAAAGCACCCATTAGAAAAGTAAGCTTATAGACGAGCCTTGAGGTTCTGCTATCACTGTTATGCAAATCCTTGCGCATTCCTATGAACGAAGCCAGTACTAAAGGAGATGAAAACTGTGGTACAATTCTCAGTGTTGACAAGATGATTTCTAGTTCAAGAAACATCACTATTAATTGTTGCTGTAATTATACATAAGACCCATTTCAACAGAGAATCGTCATTTAAATTAAAAAGGCTGTGCACCCTTTTCAACATGAAAGGTAGTTAGGACAGAGCCACGAATGGTCCCTTGAAAACTTATACTATGATCCTTTTATGGAACGAACCCGTGTCTCCTAAGCCCCAGGCTACAGTCTTAATCAAAACGCCACGTCAGCTACTCTCAAAGGAAGGCCAAAAAAGGACAACTTTACTTTGCTACAGCAGAAGTGCAGGCTCAGCAGTGATCTCCGAGCACGAAACGTATGTTCGTCTTAAAGCCACATTAGTAAAAGTTAATTACGTTTATCACAACTTTTTCTAAGGAGAAGTTTGCAGCTCGGATAAAAGGGGGTCTAAACCCTTTGTTACCATTGTGAGATGCTCTTGCCCTTTCGGGGGACCAAGAACCCCACCTTTGAAACAATCTAGCCCATTCAGCGGAAAACGTTTTTTTCCTGTTGAAGTCCGTTGTTGACGAAGTTCCTGTGACGCCCAATGAAGACACCCCCAGGTCCCCTGTTCATTTTCCTTTGTTCTAGATACGTCAAGAGTTGTGTTGTATGCTTGGTTAGCCCAGCCAGTTGTTAAGATACAAAAGTAATTGACATTTTCTTTTAACTTCACAGAGTAGTTTGGGGTACTCATCTAATTTCGGAACCCGTGTGAACAGATGAAAGAGATGAGTGCGTTTGGACAAAGAACAGATAAAAAACGTCACCGGTTAGGATCCCAGAGCCGATGAGTTGAGAGACCTCTTACATTAAGATCCGGTTGGGTTACCATCACGCTATCGTTGCCAGGGGGTGTCCTCTCCACAATCCTAATTCAATAATATTTAAGTTTTTTTTCGAATTTGGAAAGGGAAATGATTATGCCTGATTTCTTGAAGCTGTTTTTAAGAGTACAAAAAGTGTGTTGTGTCCTACTTAACGCCTGCGTCAAAGCAGGCTGATCACAAGCACTCACCTCAGCGCCACAGGCAAGGAGCTAGTTCAAACTTTTTCAAGCAAGCCATTGGGTTTTGGAGAGTGTTTTTTCGTCAAGTTGGCTCTGAGGCAAAATGTGTTTTTGTTGTTTTCGAGCTCCCAACCCCCCCCTGAACCCCCTACCCAAACAAAAAAACACAAAACAGAACGAAGATAACATTAAAAATAAAAATAACCCGGCGTCTGTAGTGCTTTGGTTATGATAATGTGCTATTCGTCTTGAACTCAAGGGACTTCAGTTCAGATCCCAACCAAAGGGGATGTATTTTACAGAGTATGTCACATAGCGCTCATATGACCTGATGCAGCTGCGAGCGTCTTAAAACTAAAACAGAGTGTCTCCCTCTTCGTGTAGGACGTGTCTCTAACAGCCAGGCTTTCAGCGTCGTCTCTGATAGGTAGGGTCAAAGTATAGCCTCCTAACTGTTCTTACCGTTGATGATTGGGGTGTGGATGCAGTTGAACCTGCTCTACCCCCCGGGCGGTGTCACGGACGGAAGTGTCTTTAGGTCATTCCCAAAGGGGGGACATTTCTCGTTCTTATGCACAGTAGAATTGAAAATGGGCTAATCCAACAATGTCATGCTCATAACTGTGCCTGAATTACAACATGGAACTGCTGCCTTTTCTTTTCTAATCATCATTGTCGTCATTTCCCTCTACTTCTTTTGAATGTTTGTCACACTCTTGAGACCCGCTATTTCCGGGGTGCCTTGATAGTCGGAGCAGACTTTGTGCTGTTGAAGCTAGAGAGGTGAGCAGAGTAAGTCTCATTCCCTGTAAGGACTTCTTTGTTGACATCCACCCCTTTGCGCCCATATGACCTTATGCAGTTGCGAGCGCTGTAAAACCTCTACTAAAACTAAAACTAAACGAACCTGCTCTCATGGCCACCTGTAAAAGGCAGTCACCTGTACAAACGACCATACCCCACTTCCTCCTGGCGATTTAAATACTATAATGTCACTGTCTAAGATGTCCACCTGTCAAATACAACAACTTTTCTCTTCTGCAGTGGGTGCCCAACTAGGACAAACAATTTCGACTGTATTAACAAAAAGAAAGAAAATAGTTGATTGTGTCATTTACAAGCGAGTTCATATGTTGTCTGTCTTCCGTTGTTAGTTCCCCAGAAAACATCAGGCCACTTGGTTCCCATCACGTACGGACTAAAACTAAAGGATATAGCAATAAAAATAATAATGATAATAATGAAAATAATATTGATAATGAAAATAATAATGATAATAACTACTACTACTACTACTACTACTACTACTACTACTACTACTACTACTACTAC
>NW_004797515.1:160205-164073 GCF_000002075.1 Aplysia californica | reverse complement strand
TAATAATAATAATAAAAGATAGCATTTGTATAGCACTAATTCCCGCTCAACAGCAAGCTCTATGCGCTTCATGATCTATACTATTACCTCAGCAGACCTGAGAGCATTCTGAAACAACCTAAACTTCCTGGGAAGCACACAGTGCAAGCAGCCATTTATAGGCGCTAAAACATTGACATACTGACAAGATCTTTCGCTGTCTATTGCGGGTACCCATTCCCACCTGGGTGAAGTGAGGAAAATTCGTGTAAAGTGCCTTTCCCAAGGACACAACGACGAGTCGAGCCCCCGAACCTGCAACCTCACGATTACGAGTCCGGAAGCCTAACCGCTAGGCCACCGACAGAAATGTCCGGGGGTGGGGGGAGGGGGGGATGGCATTCATTCATTGATGGGTTCAGTTCGTTCTTCATTGATGGGTTCAGTTCGTTCTTTGCTCTAACCATACTGTCGTCTGTCGTGCCTTCTGTCGATCGAGGGTCCAATACAGAAAGAGTCGACGCCCGATAACCCATGTATGGAGCCTGCCTTGGGAAGGATCGATTTAAGTGTGTATCTTAACTATACATAATTTGAAAGTTATTTGGCACGATTGTACGGGTCATGAAATAAACACAATAGGCTGCATTCCAACATTTACACAGCATTTCAGCATTTTCCTTATTGTTATCGGAAAAGCATTAAAAGGACAAAGCATCGATCAAATGTTTTGGTGCTAATCTTCTTTCCTGTCAACTTTGATAGATTTTTCAGTCAGCTCAATGATGACTATAAATCCCTCAAGATATTGAAAATCCCTTTACAGGTTTCTACGATTGTGATCTCTGAACGAATTTCACTCATGCCTTTCAAATTACTCTCTCTACGCTTTTATATTTCAACCACACCCACAACGAAAACAGCTGGCAAATATAATTTGATGGGCGTACACATATCGAGAAGTGAATGCAGCGAATAAGAGCATGTTCTTTGGTTTTATCAAAAGATTTGTCTGTTAACTGCCATTGGAATTTGGCTGTTGGGACTTGTCTACAGTCCAGACAAAGCCGTGTAATGCATACTGCTCTAAGACCGTCTGTAAAGACACAAAAGGCCATCGACTGTTCTGGATTTCCCTCAGGAATGTACACTCGGCCTTTTCTTTAAAAAAAACCCGCAACAAAAAAAAAAGAAGAGTTTTCAGTGTGTAGTCCTATCTGTAGAAAGACTGCGTCTCGGATAGAAGAAGAGGACGATTAGACGAAGAAGAAGACATGGAGCTACTTGTGAATGGAAAAGATTTTGGAGAAAAATAAAAACAGCGCTGCAAGTCCCTCTTTTTATGTATCATTTTTGGTGAATTTATACCTCACAGAAAAAACTGTTGGACTCACAAACAGAAGTTCGTCTTGGTCGTGGCAGGCAATTTACCATGTCCGTAATACACACATACAGCCTCATGTGATCAGACAAACTGACTTATCTCTCCTTTTTTCCTGGACACCCACTTATTCATTACATCAACATATGGATAAACTTCTCACTAAGAGCTCATGATTTTTAGATTGTTTTATATATAAAACATGGCTCCTAGAGCATTCTTTGGTTAATACCTCAGGCTAGCTTTTGACAAAGTATGACTTTAAGCGTCGAGTACCACTAAAGACATTTTGCCAAGGAGCAGAGTGAGCAGGAGGGTGGAATGGTGACTGGCAATAGGGATGGAATCCTCACGAACTTTAAAATGCCCGCTTGGATAAAATATCATAAAGCCATCAACATTATGTCAGGCTAAATAACAGAAAATGAAGCAATTTAGGCTTATTCATGACGTCTTTAATAATAGAAGTCTTTCCAGGTAGTATTGCAAAGAAAGAAATCGAACAACTTGGGGAGCAGCGTAGAGCTGCTATAAGATTTATTTAAAAAGAGATACAATAAAAATGTATCTGTTCACACATACAGCAGTCTTTATTTTGCTGCAGTTGACTGAAGATCCAGTCACCAAAATCCTGATGGTCCTGAAAACGTCCATGCGCCTTGGCCCAAAGCGCAAAAAAAGCGGAGAGTTAGCTCATCAACTTGCACTTTCACCCCTTTTAACTCCCTTCTCCCCATTTGACATTTGAACACGATCTTCTATCACCAGAAGAGACCACTGCAAGTTCCAAGAGTGCCATCGACATAAATGGATCAAAGGTTCAATAGTTCTTGTTACTTAACAAAAATAAACGAAATAATATAAAAGAAGGATGTTTTTGTGGAAAGTCCAAATATAAATTAATTTTCATGTGTTGTTTGTTGGACTAAAGTCAAAGACATCCAAATTTTCTTTGAAAGCGACCCTTGGCTTTGTCTCAGGAAAGGGGTGGTTCTACGTTCAACACCCCCCCCTCCCCCCGCCCCGAATACAACAACAACCCCCTAAAAACAAAAAAGAAGAAAATGAAGCAAAATCAACCGATAAACAAACAATTAAAAACCCCCACAAACACAACCCCGGACAAGTACATTGAATCAGAGGAATTTTGAGATGAAGATCTTACAATCAGTTTCTCCCTGTTTGTTTTGGTAAGTGTTTTACGGCGCTCGCAACTGCATAAGGTCATGAGCGCGGGGGACACACCTAATATTTTCAGTTGGTAGGAAATTTTGAATTTTTCCCGGGTGACGGCCGAAGCCTACTCTTATCGATTTTAGACCACCAAGGGATCTTTAACGTGCGCAACTTGCACACGGGCCCTCCAAGATTTTTCGCCGTAGTTTCTCCCTGAGCTCTAGCAGGGACACGAGAAGAAAAAGAGGAGCACAGAATTGAAAAGTTTCTTAAGTCATTTTTCACCACACACACAAACGCGCTCATATGTATTCTTACACATGCGCACACACACTACACACACATGCACACACACACACACACACACACACACACACACACACACACATATACACACACACACATACTCGCATACATGCATGATATATACACACAGACTTTCTCCGTGCATTTCAAGTCCCATCCATTATGAAATGAACAAAAGCATCTTTGACTACTTTGGTGATACCAGCGGGTAAATTTAGTGCTTTGAGGTGAACAGATACCAGCACGGCGCACGGAAAAAATAAATGAATCACGTAAAAGCCATTCAGCACCATTCAAAGAATCATAAAAACCAGTCTGTACTCTAAACTACAAATCAAAATCAATCAAACTAAGCTTCTACTCATAATTTCGTTCTTGGTCACGCGCTTGCCCCACCCATTCACTCAATCTGTTCCTCGCTATACTATCAACTATCACTAAAGCCCCCTTTTCGGAATTACGAACTGGGGCACTAATCACCCCCGCTAGCCGTAGAAAAGCCGTATTCATGGTGTGACAGAAGAAAGGATCATAACTCAATCTACGGGAAAACATTTGCATCTCCGCTCACGGGCCCGCGGGGAAATTTCTTTTGTACGTATAGCTCAAAATCCGTGGCCTCGCCCAATCTTACACGGCACAGGGTAACGCGCGCATTCTTTTTTTATGCGCATGGCCTTGCCCGAGTTTTCTCTAGCAAGGAACGTTAATGTCCTAGAGATTTAATCCACTTTCAAAGATCTTTGCCTTTATATTTGCCTTCATTTCCCTGAGGACGGAAACATTTTATATCTCTCAGTGATATTTAATTGAGAAGTATTGTATCTCACTCAAAGGAAGGTCCATACAAGTTTAAAAGAGACGATGGTGACATCAATTTTATCGAGGGTTGATACACTGGGTCGTCTGTTCACTGCATGAATCATCTAGCAACATAATATCATTATTTTTGGTATCTCACAACGGTCCTTTCACCAAAGTGTTTTCCGGAATTTACGTACACAACATGTATATATATATATATGT
>NW_004797515.1:158939-159854 GCF_000002075.1 Aplysia californica | reverse complement strand
ACAGAGACAGATACAAAGAGAGAAATTGTTATTATATTCAGTGTGGTCTGATATTTTTAACCCTCTTCGATCAAACAGACATTGCACTATGTGGAGCAATACGGTCAAATGAGACAGAGGGCGAATAAGGACGAATTGGAAACAGACAGCTTGAGAGAGTGCAGAGAGGCGTGGCACGAAGCCCCCCGACTAGTCGCAGACAGAACAGATTTATCTTCAATGAATGTCTTCTTCGAGTCACTTCGAAAGATCCTCTGAACTTTAGAAAGAAAAACGAGTCACCCAACTAAATAAATTCTCCCTTGTATCGAACCGTGGTCAATCATGGGTCAGATAGTTGTCCAGATTTTAAAAAACCATATCAACCATGTTCTGTTATATTTCTTGGAAATTCAACCGTGAACACAAAGATGCAAAATGAATTACGAGTTCCCCCCTCCAAAAAACAACAACAACAACAAACAAACAAAAAATGCAAAAAATTAAACAACCCCCAAAACAAACAAACAAACACCCCTCCCCCCAAAAAAATAAAAACCCCTCTGAAAAGAAGAAAAGAAAACAACAATAGTGTATTGTAACAATATTGTAATTTTGTAATTCTTAAGCAGAGCAACAAAGAAATACGTAATATAGATATCTCTGACTATCTGTTCGTAGATCGTAAAATTCGTCCTCCCGCAGGACTATTCGAAGAGGAGACCGTGTCATAGCGTTGGCTGTCTGTGACCCACTGTGACGAGTTTCATGGACTAAAACGGGGTGCCCATTGCGGCTGGTCGGGTCGGGGGCGATCGCCCCACTCGTCGCCTGAAAACAAACGCGATTGTTTTTGAGGCGACATGTCGGACGCGATTGGCTTGTGCCACGATAGCCACTTTGCGCCCTCAATCTAGATCTAGATAGCAAACCGAC
>NW_004797515.1:146945-157494 GCF_000002075.1 Aplysia californica | reverse complement strand
ACTACTACTACTACTACTACTACTACTACTACTACTACTACTACTACTACTACTACTACTACTACTACTACTACTACTACTATTGTCACATCCAGGGAATACAACACGTTTTAACGTTGTCATAAATCAACTCAAACTCTCATATATTACAATTTTACTGTCAAATTGTGGGAAATTAATGTTCAGAAGTACTCATTTTCACCAATCTCTGGGCCTAGGGACACACTTACATCCTCCTAGAAATGGAATAGAATCGGCTTGGTTGTATTTAAGCCCTATATTCGAATTACGAAAAAGCAATTTTCCTCCGTCTTTGTCACCAGCTGAGAGGTGTCACTGACCCTTCTTAAAAGCACGTTAAATTTCAGTAGAATGTTAAGCCCCCTCTCCCCAAACTCCCCTCATTCTTTCTCCCCCCTCCTCTTTTCCTCTTTTTTTGCCAGAATGTCACTAACCGATTTTTGGGTATCTTTTAGGGATAGGGATGCTGTATATTATGAATGACTGCGTATGCATTTCAATGAAAGTATCTGTACACGCGGTTGTGAATATGTGTGTGTATGTGTGTGTGTGCGTTTGTGTGTGTGTGTGTGTGTGTGTGTGTGTTTGTGTGTGTGCCTGTGCGTGTGCGTGAGTGTGTGTATGTGCGTGTGAACGTGTTTGCAGCTTAGTTTGGTGGGCACAGAAGGAGGCGGGAAGTTTAATGGCTTTACAAAAGCTCCCCAGCAAAACAAGTTTTTTTTCCACCTTTCAAGGTTTCCGTTGCACATTACGTGCGTAAACAATAATCTATTTTCCTCGCTTAAGTTTAATCGCGGAGATCAAATAACTTACACGCTGTATTCTGAATTCCTCTTTTGGATTTATCAGAATGCACTTAAAAGAAAATGATTATTGAATGTTCTATTAACTTTCACATTATAGGCTTTTAAAAAAAGGAACAAAAAGTCCAGCCTAAGAATAGACTTCATTAATCAGATCATATTGAAAAGAGTCTATTTTTTATATACTTCGAAATGATTTATGAGTTTACATCAAAGAAAGCACCCAGGTGTTATGGTCTGAGTATTTGCAAATTTAGAGATCGTTTACGAGTCTCAAGTTTCCAGTGCGTTATACTGGGTTCATGTCATCTTGACTCAATAAGGAAAAAAAAGTGCTTTAGTTCATTGACAATTTTCCTGTCGTACGTGGTCCAATTGTAAAACATAAGAAATACGTATCACAAGCTAATTAAACATTAATGAATCAGTTGGTATGAAGAAAGGGCCGTTTTATTTTTTTGAACATAACATTTTAAGTACAAGACATTCACTCCAACTAAAGTCTTGCTCTTTTCTATAACACTTATGAAACAGATTTTAAGCTTAAAATGATTAATGCTTCGTGTTGCTGGGCTCTTCCTATTTTTTTCGGCAAGTCTGCCAAATGAATATCATAGTTAAACTACGCTTTTCCCATGCAATGTGACTTAACAGTCGTCTCGAAAAACTGATTACAAACGCAACAATAACAAAAAGAGCAGCAGTAGAAGCAGTAATAGCAACAACAAATACATTTACACACACATAAACAAAAACGCACATACACATACATACATGCACGTACATACACACGCGATCTGTAATGCTAAAAGGCGTGGAACAAGATTAAGATTTCAGTATTTTTAAAATCTACCACACTGATACTCATGACTAATGACTGTCTTTTCTGTACTTATTTTTTAAAAACACGTTTCTTTCTTTTTTTTCCTTATTAAAAAGCCCCTAAAACTTCTCCCTCCACCCTCTTTTTTTAAACCCTCAAGTTACGAAATCCATCAGAGTATCAAGGGAAACGACTCGTAAAGCTTTTCCCACTTCCTGTTGTGTTGGAGTTTGAGCATCACCGAAGTCTTGACCGGTCCGCGCGCTCTCCAGACGCCAGTTTGTCCCAGTAACTTGGAGCTGTCGCTAAGCGATCTAGTGGCCTGGAAAATGGAGAAACTCGAGACGGTGGCAGGTCTGTCGAGGCGTTCACGCTCTCGTCTATAGGATCGCCGGGAGCGGAATGTGTCAGTGAAAACTTCACTGGGAACTGACAAAAGAAGACCTGTGTGTTTGGTTTGCGTAAGAAAAGAAAAAGGAAAGGAAACAAGGAAGGAACAAAAGAAAGATAAAATAATATTGATAATGAGAGAGAACTTGAAATAACTTTCTCTTGTCCAGAAGTATTAGAGTATTTATATCACAAAGACAAAGTGGACTACTATTGTCTCTTTTACAACCCCCCCCCCCCGGACAGTGCTCTATTTCTAAGGGGAATAAGTCAACTTACACGTTCAAATGAACTTGCATGTTCCCATTGAACCCCTTCCACCCCCCCTCCCCCAAAAGGAACAACAAAAGCCAACAAAACATCACCCCCTCAAAAAAACAACAACAACAAACAAACAATCCAAAACCAATGCAGCAACAACCAAAGAACCAAAAGAAAAAGCAACCCTTACAATAGTGGAGTACTAAAATAGGCGATCACAGAAAAAAGCAACAGAAAAAAAACTTTGCAAGGAGATGTCAAACGACAATCCATCGAGCTTCAGGACAAATGTCTTATCCACTGCAAGCCCAGAGCTGCCTGAAATAGTCTACTCCAATATAGCGCCAAATTCAACGTCTCCTCCTATTTCATCTCTCCTCATGCATTTTACTATTTGGCCATCTCACGCAGAAGAAATAATCTTCAGTCTTTCGTGTCTTCCGCCTTCGTCCTTTGTTTTTACCTTTATAAAGCAAGGGCTCGTCCATAGAAATGACCTATACGTAAGTAATGAGGTGTTAAGTTTATAATAAAAAAGCATCCGCCGTCATCTGGGAAAACGTGTCAGAAAAGAAAATACAAGCGATACGACCGTAACCCTAAATTATCTCCCTTTCTACGATCTTGACAAACACATCGCTGCTTATAAAAGCTAAAGACGAAATGGTACCATAAGCTCACTTGGATGTATTTTGCTGACCTTGCTATAATCCACACACAGAACACCACTCTGCCTCTCTTTTTTTAATTGAGGAAACGCTAAAAAAGAGAAATAAACCGCGATTTTTATGTATCCGAGTAGAGACACATAGCGCCTCCTACCACTAACGGCCGACTTTCCTCATTATCACATTAACTTTTCTACCTTGCTCTAAAAGATCCGAACTCTTGTCTCTCATAAAACATTGCATTTGTGGGGGATCAAGGAGAAAAAACCCCCAACCCAACAAAACACTCGCAGCAGAAACAAGAATAACTAGCCTAGCGTGTGGGCAGGGAAGTTTGTGAGTTTTAGCTTCTGAGAATCACCTATATAAACACGGCTTTATCGGGCAGGCTTCAAAGACGCTCACCATTGATTAGTCATCAAGCAGGCATAAGTCTCAAGGTGCAAATGCGAAGGGGGGAAAAGAAAATGATAGTCGTAAAGTTCCGGTAACCGGCGCCCCGTGCCACACTTCCGGCAGGGGAAGGAACTCTGGCCGGTCTCTGAAGGGGGAAACGAGCATAAAGGAAAGTTGTAACTAATAATTTTGGGGTTTGAGACGGCGCCGGGTACGACTCGTGGGAATAGATTGTCGCCCTTTGCCGCTGTTTTTAGGGGCCTTATATTTTCTTTTGTCTTTGGAAAAGAGCTGGACTTGAATAATATAATTTGTTTTTTTTGGTTCGGCATTTGTTTCACTCAAGTCTTGAAAAAGGGGGAAAGACAGGCAAACCTTTTCATTCTTTGCTTTTTAAGGCAGACTTGTTCCCTTTCTTTCTTTCTTTCTTTTTTCTTTCTTTCTTTCTTTCTTTCTTTCTTTCTTTCTTTCTTTCTTTCTTTCTTTCTTTCTTTCTTTCTTTTTCTCTTTCTTTGTCTCGAAGTCACGCTGAAGTAAAAAGGGTTGAGTAGTTGGTATTTCTGCTCATTTGTTTGTATATTTCTTTTTTTGTTTGTCTTTTACTTCCGTTCTTTTACACAACCCTTTCTCCCCCACCTCCTCCGCCTCCTCTCTCTCCCCTTCGCTCTCTGTCCTTTTGTCTCTGTCCTTCTGTCTCTGTCTCTGTCTCTGTCTCAGTCTCTCTCTCTCTCTCTCTCTCTCTCTCTCTCTCTCTCTCTCTCTCTCTCTCTCTCTCCTGTTCTCTCCCTTTTTTCTCTTGTATACCTCTTCATTATATTATTTTCCTCCAACACAAGGATAGCATTTTGGTTCAGTTGCTAACAAATTGGGCTGCATTGTGAGAGACCGGAGTGGACAGACTCTATTCATGAGTTTTCATAATCTCCTTCTACTTAGCTCTGCGCTGTTATAGATGCATTTGCCATTTTAGCAACAACGCTGTATGGAAAGGGGCATTTAACATAAATACAAAGTTCGCATAAAATTTTCTTATATGGCTCCTTCTATGTTTTAAGTTTTTTTCTTTGAATTCGATTTTGTTTGTTATGTTCCTTTCCTTCTGAGCATTATATTGATCATCGAGCGCCCCCCCCGGTCTTTCCCCACCCACTGTCTCTCTCCCCCCTGTCTGTCTGTCTGTCTGTCTGTCTGTCTGTCTGTCTGTCTGTCTGTCTGTCTGTCTCTCTCTCTCTCTCCTCCTCTCTCTCTCTCTCTCTCTCTCTCTCTCTCTCTCTCTCTCTCTCTCTCCCCTTACTGTTAACTATGTCTCCCCAACCCTTGCCTAAGGGCTTTCTCCCTGCCTGTATTTTAAATCATATTATTATGTATTTTATATTTTGCTGTATTTCAAGAATTGGCAAGATCCTCAGAAAAATTGACCGAGCAATAATATTTTCCAAAAACAGTAGTGCTGCAATTATCACCTGAAACTACTCCCACCATTCTTTATGTAGATCCTAGAGAAAAAAAAATTAATTCATATACCTTGGAAGCATTATCTCCAAAACTACAGATTGCATTGGCGATGTCCATCAAAGATTTAAAATGCATGGATAGCTTTTGTATCATCAGATATATTGGGAATACAAAGACCATCTCACTGAAGACCAAACTAAAAATATATGATGGCAATACAGGTTGCAAACGGTCTATAATCAGAACATTCAGAAAAAGACAACTGAGATTCTTTGGCCACATAAATAGATCAAATGGACTAGAGAGACTGTTGCTAGGTAGACAGATAGAGGGAAAGAAGAGCAGAGAGAGACAAAGGACGGCATACACAGGTGGTCTGAGCAGCTTTGTAACAAATAACCCCAACCTAAAAAAAAGCCGAGCTGATCAAGAAGATAGACAATAGGAAGAAATGAATGTCAAATGTTCACCCCAGAGCTGATATTGGAAGGAGGAGATAGCAATGCGTTGGCGGCACTGATGTATAAATCAGAGATATGGAAAACAAACCAAAAAGTTTAGCGAAAATTAAAAAGATTTCAAACAAAATTTCTAAGAAAAATTTATCAATAAAATGAAACGGATATTCAATATTAAAAATGAAGTATTGCTAAGAGCTGGGATAGAAGATATCAATACAGCCATATAAAGGGGATACCCTCCGGTTTTCCCTCATTTTAAAAGAATTTGACTTATTTGCCCCCAAAAGAGTCTTGATCAATACTTTTCAATCATCCCCTTAATTTGAACCCAATAATATAAATTTAAATTCATGACTTCCAAATTATGAATCCTAGAAGCTAACCATGTAAAAGTTTCCTTAGTTGCACCAGTTTAGTTTCTACCTCTCTCGGATTACCCAAAGTTGTCGTTGTATGGCCATTGTAAAGAAGATGATGATGATGATGATGACGACGATGATGATGATGATCCAACTGGGATTCATCTATAAAGTACACCCAAACATTTCCCTTGTTCATGCCACGTTCATACAATTCATTTCCTGTCAGCCTCTCGTAGAGATAAAATTCTTTGATACTCTTTCTAGACTAACATCAATTTCTTTATAATTAGCCCCTTGGCCTGGCTTGCTCTGAGTCACTTCTGCCAAGCCTGTAACCACACGTAATCTTAAAACCCCCTTTGTTAATGTTAGGCCCATTTCCCTGCTAGTATACAGCGCCCATTTAGTTTTTCTCTCAGTTGCTCCCGAGGAAGCCCTAGAAGCGAAACATTTTATATTGTTATGTTATTTTGTCTGAAATTCAAACAAGACTCTCCCTCCTACTCTGCTTTCCAAACAATGATGATGATGATGATGATGATGATGATGATGATGATGATGATGATGATGATGATGATGATGATGATGATGATGATGATGATGATGATGATGATGATGATGATGATGATGATCATGATCATGATCATGATGATGATGATGAAGATAATAATGATAATGGTAATAATAACAACACCAGTAACAAAAATATTAACAATAGAAATTATTATTTTTATTAATAATAATAATAATAATAATAATAATAATAATAATAATAATAATAATAATAATAATAATAATAATAATAATAATAACAATGATGATAATGATAATGATGATGATGATGAGGAGGAGGATAATGATAATAATAATAATAATAATAATAATAATAATAATAATAATAATAATAATAATAGTAATCATAATAATACTGATAATAATAATAATAATAATAAAAGAAAAAAATAACAACAACAATGATAAATGCATTTATAGATCAAATTTTCATAGTTCACATCCATTACCTACAGCATGCTACATAATATGTTATACCACTATGATAATCCTATCAGACCCTAGAACACCCAGAGACACTCTTAGCTTCCCGGAAAGCGTGCATGACGATACAAAGAACTGTAAGCCTGTGATAATAGCAGCGAAGTTCCATGAATGAAAGGACCGGTTGCTGTGTGTCGTCTGTCTTGAAAACTATGTAGTTTATCACAATCAGAGCGGTATTGGCTGTGGCAAATGTCTGCGAGAGAAGGCAAATGCTGCGAACGCTTGCTGCATTCACGGCTCCTGCCTGCATGCATCCCTTGGCTTTTTCTTTATTGAGACAACAACGGTCTTGCAACTTAACTCCACCTGAATAGCATGGATGATTTAAGGCAGAGTTTGTAAAACGTCTCCAGAAAGACACTTGTTTCCAGTTGCAATGCAAGGGTAAGAAACAAAGAGCATTTGTTATTTTGTTATTCCCAGAAGACATTGAGGGGTTTTGTTGTAAGACTGTTATTTCTAGACCCTGCAATGCCATTTTGTTTTGCTGAACAAACCGATTGTAACATTAGAGAGAAGGCTGCGTACAGTTTTATTGATTCGATATTTTTTTCGGTTATCTCTTAATTATTGTTCTCCTCGTGATGAAAGACGTGTTCTTGGAATAGCCTTTTCTTTTACATGTGCAAGGTAATCTACTTAACTTTCAATTGTCTCTCTTACAATTTTCTGAGTTTTTATTCAATAAGTATGAGAACATGGAATAAAGCTTAAAAAACTGACTCTTATATAATCAGCAACCTGTCATTACCAACAACAGAGAGACGATTAGCGCTTAGCCCGGCTGTCGAACTGATGTGTCTGAAGATGAACAAACAGCGAACTGAATGACGTCAACATGAACCACAAAAGTCTCAATGCTTGGAGATAAAACATAGAGCCAATTAATCTAGTAAGAGTGGGAAATACGTCAGAGAGTTGACATTTCCTCGCTGATGGTAATGTCCTCTAAACTTTATGAAGAAGAACTGTCTGTTTATGTAAACGTGAGAGGTAGATTATTCACATAATCCATTTCGTAATCGTTCGAGAATATCGATTTTTATCTCTATTTGTTGTACTGTAAGTCGCACAGAGAAAAAAAAGTGACTGACATAAAAAAATCAATTAACAAAAACCAAAAACTACCCAAACACATTTTGAAAAAAATAAAAACAACTTGTTTTTAATATCAATTTATGTTACTGCTTTGTGAAAATGGCACGATGATTAAATCAGATACGGCTGCTCTTCTTTCCAACTGTTTTGACAGAACAGAATAGACCTTTGTTTTTTTTTTTATAGCAAGGTGTTATAGGCAGAAGCAAACTCTCACCATCTTTCTCTGTACCCCTTATCCGGAGAGATTTAGTTTAATTTTAGCCAAACTTTTTTCCCCGACACTTGCAACACAAATAGGTTATATGAGTGCCAGAGAATAGAGGTGTTGCAAGATGGAGAATAACATACAAAAGAAAGAAGCAGAAGCGATAAAAAGACAGTATTTTGACAGGAAAGTGCACACCACACCAGAGCACTCGCCAACAACCCACCCCAAGGACACAGCGAGAGAGAGAGAGAGAGAGAGAGAGAGAGAGAGAGAGAGGGAGAGAATCCTGAATAATGCATGATCTGAAACATTTGGTATTTCGAAATATTTAAGTAGATTAAACACCTCTGGTATTATGTTAGTCTGAAGTGTTTCTATATTTGGTAAAGAAAATTACAAACATGATCAGCAGGACCATAAACAAGCTGTAGAAATACTGTACCTCTCAAGGATGCCCCCCCTCCCCTCCACGCTCCACAGACCCCCCCCCAATAATTACAAAATCCCCCATCTCTTGTCTCTCCCCCTCCCCCCACACCCCCAAGACCAACTCCCTTTCCCGCAATCTCCTTGTCTACCCCCAAAACAACAACAACAACAACATCCCCCCCCCCGAAAAAAACAACACCAAAATCCCCCTCCACCCCGGTGCCTTGCTAGCTAAGACACTATTCTTAACATGTTTGTTTCAACTCGAGGTTCAACACGCGTAAATAACAACGTAGACATAAAAGAACACCCAACTTCTCTTCCATGAAGCTAAAGATGACACTCTTGAAACCGAGTGTAGCGTGCTAATCGGCGTCAGATTGTGAACAGCCTGGAATAACGTAATGATATATATTGACTTTCAAAGGTTGAGAGTCTCTTTCAGGGCAAGAGCTCTTTCACTTTTGCTGAAGAGAAGTGCACCCATACAACTATGGTCATACCGTGCGGGAGAATGCCAGACAGCGCTAAGAAATTACGGAATTACCATAAAAGTACTTACCTGGGGTTTCAAGCATAAACTCATAAACGTACCAGCATTTCAAGTCAAGTGCACGTCGTGTTCTGCGATGTTGAGATCTTTGAAATGTGTCACGACGCGGTAGAATCAGGCGCTCGTCAATTTTTGGGCATCTGAAGTTATTGGTATAATCTGAAAGCGTGTATATTTGACCTTTTGATGAAAAAAATACACACATATCTTGAATAGAAGTAGAGATATTTGCGATTCAAGCAGTTCCGGGTTGCTTGGCTTCAGAGGAACAATTAGTGAGAAAATGGCCGCCAAAGTTTGGTGATTTCCAAAGCTTGAAAATCCTTGGACACTGAAAATTTACATTTGTTGTACCTTTAATTAGTGTTTCTCAGTAAATTCCACTCAGAGATGTGTTTTTAAATGGACATAAAAAGTGTTGAACCCAAAACAAAAACAAAAATTAGAAAAAAATGGTCAAACTGGAGGGATTATGTCGATATCTTCGATTTCATTATTTTGACGAGCGCCTGATCTCACCACGATGCCTCACAAATGTCCTAGACTGTGCACAGTCATTGTCGCTGTTCTTTTCTTTCTATAACAAAAAACAACAACAAAAACAACAAAGAAAAAAAACAAAAAAACAACAAAAAGAAAGCGAACTTTGCTGTGAAGCATTTGCACGATGGGCACCGAAAACATAGAGCAAAACATCAGTCTCATTATACTATATCTTAAAGGCCAGAGCACACGGCACCCTTTCTCTTGTACTTGGCTACAAAGTAAGCGAAATAGTGTGTCCCATAGTATAGTGTATCGGAATTTTGTCACAGTACACGGTCCAAGGTATCATGATACAGACAAATTTTGATTGAGACGGTTTACATAACACTGAGCTTTTGCAAAAAAAAAACCCCGGAAAGGATCGAACGTAAAATGCTGCAGGTTAAAAATTGGACACATAAATACGGAAGTCAAACCGAATTACATAGTGTAAAACAAAGACTCAAAGGAAAGATCAATACTTAAGCATTGATTAATCATTAAGTAAATCGATCGGTTAAAAAATAATTGATTAGGCCTATTGATCTGTTTATCCACCCACACCAGCTTTCTTCCGTGTGTTCCTCAACTCAACGGGGAAGTAGTTGGCTGCCCTGTTTCTGTAGGCACTCTATTTTCTTTCTAACTCTTCCGGCATGTGCTATTTACTCTATCCCCTTTAATCGATCAAAAAACATAGGATGGGGAGAGAACGAGAACAAATGAACTCACTAGAGAGCAGCTGAGGTGACGTAGACGGAAGGAAATAGCGTGAGCTAGAAGAAGAAAACGAGTGGCATGACAGAGAAGGAGAAAGTGAGATTTATACTTATGACATCAATAATGATAATAGTATTGGTAATAATAATAATAACGATACTACTACAATTACTACTCTACTACTACTACTACTACTACTACCACCATTACAACAGCAACAACAATAACACTACTACTACTACTACTACTACTACTACTACTACTACTACTACTACTACTACTACTACTACTACTACTACTACTACTACTACTAA
>NW_004797515.1:144839-146845 GCF_000002075.1 Aplysia californica | reverse complement strand
ATTACCACCACAACTACTACTACCACCACTACCACTACCACCACCACCACCACCACAACCACCACTACCACCACAACAACAACAATAATAATATAATAATAATAATAACAATAGTAATAATAAGAATAATAATGATAGTAGTAATAATAATAATAATCTAATAATAATAAATTAATAATAATGGATCTGGTAATAATAGTTTTTATTGGGTTTACATTCGTGTAAACAGAGTGCTGACGCTTTACATAAATGCAAGTCCAATTCACAAATGAAAAATGCAATGCATGCAGCGAAATATAATTTTTTTTTCGTATGCTCTCACACAAGAAATGACACACACACACACACACACACACACACACACACACACACACACACACACACACACACACACACACACACACACACACACACACACACACACACACACACACACACACTCACTCTCTCTCTCTCACACTCACACACATACACAAATAAAACTACTGAGTAAAAAATGATTTCATCAATAAACGTGTCTTTTAATAATAACATGCTTAAATCTATCCTAAGATGTCATAGGCTGTGGAAGGAAATTCCAGATTGCGAAAGAAAGTTGGGCAAAGGATATTTCCCTTTAAGCTGATTTTACCTTATTTTTTTGGACCCCATAAAAGATACTGATCCCAAAATGACAGTGATCTGAATGGAGCATAAATCTGGATGAGATTTCTAAGACTCACATTACCACACGCTCACTCACACAACTTCTATTTTATACAATTTGAGAAAGAAAGAGAAAGACATAGGTACAAAGAGAGAAAGAGAGAGATAAAGAGATAGATAAAAAGATATATACATTGATAAATTAATTGCATGTTGTCAGAAACACACACGAACACACACGAACACACACACACACACACACACACACACACACACACACACACACACACACACATACCGAGAGAAAGAAAGAAAGAAAGAGAGAGAGAGAGAGAGAGAGAGAGAGAGAGAGAGAGAGAGAGAGAGAGAGAGAGAGAGAGAGAGAGAGAGAGCAAGGAAAGGCGCTAACAGAAATACGGCTTAACTTAGCTGAAGTGTGAAGATCAATGACTCAACAAGAACATTCTAGCATAGGCTTTCTCCCTTTTTTTCATCTCCTGAAAAAGTCATAGAAAGTAGTGGAAAAAACAACTGAACAACACAGCGTTAAACAGACATCCTTGCAGGATTGACCCTTTTGTGAGGTAATGTCCAAGCATGTCGACAACTAATCAAGCAATTAAGCCCCGCGTTATCGAAGAGCCGATTTGTAATTTCCCATTCCGAGGGAAAAGGTGTTGAAAACTATCTAATATCACATGGATTAATGGGGGAATTATCGGCCATTTCACTCGTCTCGATTTCAAGGTTTTATCGAACACAGCTTTTGGCCACGGAAACGCTGCTTGGCTGGTAATAGAATTATATTGATTGGACGTTGCATACCTTTGATTTTTTTCTCTTGTGGCCTCTGTAGCATTACCTCTTTGTGATTATAGTCAGGACAATAAGACATTGGCTTTGTTTCGAACTTATGCATTCCTCCGTGTATAGCAAGAAGTCACGAGAGTGCCTTTATCTTCTTCGGTATCACGCAGGTTTATGCACGGCACGGGTGGTCCTGGTTCAAAGCCCTGCAGTGTTTAACTCGAAATGTGGTTATTTAGGGAGATTTTAGGCTGTCTGCTTACTTGGTTGAGATCTGTTGGAGATGAATTCGGAGGTCCCACCTTTTACATAATTTGTAGAGTTGAAAGCTGATAAACTCACACAGTTACCAAAATTATAGAGTTTTAATATATCAGCTTGCTGCCGTTGCAGGTTTAGAACTTGATCAGTGCACCAAATATATAATTCGGGTTGTTGTTGTTGTTGTTGTTGTTGTTGTTGTTGTTGTTGTTGTTGTTGTTGTTGTTGTTGTTGGTGGTGTTCTTCTTCTTCTTCTTCTTCTTCTTCTTCTTCTTCTTCTTCTTCTTCTTCTT
>NW_004797515.1:128522-140361 GCF_000002075.1 Aplysia californica | reverse complement strand
TCTCTCTCTCTCTCTCACTCTCACTTTCTCTCTTTCTTTTTCTCTTTCTTTCTTTCTGTCTCTCCCCCTCTCTGCCCCCCTCTCTCTCTATTTCTCTCTTTCATTGTCTCTCTTAGTGTTTTCCCTCCTCTTTCTCGCTCCCTCACCTTTTCTTTCAGTCTTTCTATGTACGAGCGTACGTTATTGTTATTCACATCCTTTCTTTCACTCTCTTCCCAGATTTTTTTCTTATTCATTACGCTTTTTGCCATTAGATCGGTGACAGGCAACTCTAAGCTTACTCATAATGAAAAAACATGTATTCAATGGAAGGCAAAGCTACCCAGATTCTTGTCTAGCACGCCCTCCCCCCTACTCATTGTCAATACATAATAATATGCTATATCAATGGCTTCCTACTGCGGATCGTTGACCCTCTGTTCCCGTTGCATTTGTCTTCTTTCCACCCCCGCCCTACCCATTAATCTGTACCGACATTAATTTGTCTTCTGTTGCCTGTTTTGTGTATTTCTAAAGCAAGTTAATCCATTATAGTTTTTTATATTGTTTTTGTTCTTGAAAAGAAACTATTGTACACTGTGCCCTTGAAATATTTTCAGCCAGAATGTCTTATGGGGTCATACAATTCTTGTGGGTGGTTAGTGGATACTCTGGTGTGGTTTTGCTTCTTCTTTCCTATCAAACATCTATCGTCCTTATCTCCCCTTCTTTTTTAAAATGTTTGTTACTCTCTTGTAACACCTCTAATCTTCTGGCGCTCATATGACCTTATACAGTTGCGAGCGCCGTAAAACCTCTACTAAAACTAAATACACTGCTTGATGCCCACTATTCACTTTCGGCCCGAGGTGTGTTTTCTGTTGAACTTCCTCCACATCTCGTATCACAAAAGATATAATAACATAGCCTAAAAAATAATGTATACCTACATTAAAACTCTATTATACAAGGGTATTATTTACTGTTCTTTCGGGTCCTGAAAAACCCCCCAGATGGTCAGGCACTTTTCAGTTTCTTTATGTGGACATTTATACCTCCAGGCAGTGTAGAGATAGATAATTGGTCACCGAGTATGGCATGGTACTAACATAAACATAGCTGCAGAAGTACATAAAGACTAGAACATAATGAGTAACCAACAGCAATGGGCGCCTACGGACGGCCACAAATCAAAGTAGGCCTTTCTCATATTTCTACAAACTAACAAAATCAAACCCATACGTATACCCGCAATGACAGTGTGTATTCAATTTTTATCTTAAAAAGAAAGGGCAATATTAAAAAAAAATCTTTTCTTCCATTTTCATTAGTTTGTTGGCTGTCTTCAGAATGGATATACCTATGTTAGGCTGTCTCTTTCTCAACCGTAAATTCATGGGTTCGAATCCTGTCAGGGGTCTGGTGTTATGTCCTTGTGTTTTAGTGCGTGTAATTCGCAACGTGCAATGCTTCCAGGGAAGCCGAAAATGTTTTTGAGTTTTCTCCTAAGGTCTGCTGGGGCTAATAATAGGTAAAGTGCATAGACCATTGCAGCACAGTGTGGATGTACACTATATATATAAATGCTAAGCAGCATGGTGAAATCAGGCGCTCGTCAAAATAAAGAAATTAAAGAAACTGGCAGTTTTCTGTCGGTTTGTTAATTTTTATCAATTTTTTTTTCTTGGACTGAAAATCTTTTATGTCCATTTCAAAACACATTTCTGAGTGAATTTAACTGAAAAACATTGATTAAAGGCACAGCGAATGTACATTTTCAGTTTCCCAGGACTCTCCATATGGAATTAATCAAACTTTGGCATCCATTTTTTAAACTCTTTTTACATCTGAAACCAAGCGACCCCCACCAGCTTCAATCGCAAAAATCTCGACTTCAATTGAAGATACGTCGTTAATTTTTTCACTGACAGCAAGACAAATACACAAGCCTTAAAAAGGTACCAATAAGTTAATATGCCCAAAAAATCACGAGCGCCTGATTCCACCGCGTCATGACACAAATGCAGTTATGATTCTGTTCATGGTGTTAAGAAGGCGACCCGGTGCCCCCACCCCGCGGTATGAGAACAAAACAAGTCACATGAAACACTTCGTCTCTCCATTTCAAAAATTTTACTCTGAAAGAAAAAAGAAGCTTTGTGACAATGATTTTTGCTTTTGCTGCCGGCTGAAAAGTATTCAAACTTGAAACAACATAATGAAAAAAAAATAGCAGTCATTTATTTCGTTTCTCATGCACGCTCGGACGCTTGTCAAAACATCAGAAATCCTCTCTTTGATGCAGTCATTTCCCATACCATTTTTTTACTTCGCTTTCACGCCCCACGCATTCAATATCTCGGGCACACCAAGTTCATAATTATCGATCATTTTCAAATTAATGATTGTAGAACTATCAGCCGCTTTGTTCGAATCCTGGTCCATGATATCCTAGATATCTATGCTTTAAATTATAATCGACACTTTAACAAAGCCACTGGCGTGCGCAGGCATTTCTTTTGTTCGACATTAATTGTGAGGCAGCGTGGTGGAATCAGGCTCTCGTCAATTTTTGGGCATGTAGAGTTATTGGTATCATCTTAAAGCTTGTTCACGTGTCTTTATTTGGATGAAAAGAATATCCATTTATCTTGACTACAAGTCGAGATATTTGCGAAAGAAGTAGGTGAGGGTCACCTGTTTTCAGAAGTAAAATTTGTGAGAAAATGGCCGCCAAATATTAGTTATTTCCTTAGCTTAAGAGTCCGTGGTAACCGAAAATTTACATTTTTTGTACATTTAATCAACGTTTTTCTGAAAACTCCACACAGAAATAAGTTCTTTAATGGGTATGAAAGGTGTTGATCCAAAAAACAAAAATTTGATTAAAATTCACAAACCTGTGGAAAAAGGCTCGTTTCTTCACTTTGATTATTATGACGTGAGCCTGATTCCACCGCACTGCCTCACAATTGTCACCTGCCGGTACTCTCTAATGTCGCCATAGAATATGAGTTTATAAAGCCGGGGATAGCTAAACAAGGTACAGAAAGTATTGGTTATACAGTTGTTAAGTGCTCTCATTAAAGTTCAATGAAGTTTGAAATGCATTATAATAATTTCTTGACTACCCTAGACCTAAAAAAACCTCTTCGTAGGAACTAGGCTATTACTACTTAGTTAAACACTGTGTATGCGTGTCTATCTATCTATCTATCTATCTATCTATCTATCTATCTATCTATCTATCTATCTATCAATCTATCTATCTACTTCTTATTTTATAGTCTTTACCTATACCTTTTGTGATTCATCACCACATGCAAACCTTTACTGATCTGTGATCCACCGCTGTATGTATTTTCTTAGTCATGCCATGTTTTACCAGTTGATTCTATTTCTCATTAGTAAAATATGATCACATGTCCTGAAGTGTTAACGGACATCTGCTAGGGCCTAATGGTTTGGCTCTTGGCCACTGCATGCTGAAAACAGGTATTCGATCCCGCTGGAGGAAGTCATTTATCGAGTTTCTCCTGCTGTTTGCTGGCTTGATGTATCCCGTTCAGCCTGGGTCCGCCCTGGCAGGCAAGGCCCAAGCACCCCGCCTTCAAAATGATGTAAATGATGTTGAAGGGGCTCAAAACATTAACCAAAAAATATTTGAAAGATCGTGGTTTGTTTTGTGCTTTATGAAAAAGTATAAAGAGCCTCTTAAATGTACACTGAGTAGTTCATTTCTATCTGGATCGCAAATTATATAATATATGCAAGAACCTGCTCTAGGGGCTACCTGGCCTGCTCAAGACAACCTTTTGTACAGACAGCCACTTTCTGCTTCCTCCTTACTTTTCAGGTATCATTATAAAGAGAGGGTGCGGTGGCGGGGTGGTTAGTGCGCTCGTCTCGGAAGCGGAAAGTCCGGGTTCGAGCCTCGGTTTGGACACGAATTTTTTTCACCCCCTCCTGCCCACCCAGCAGTAATGGGTACCTGACTTCGTGTTGGGGAAGTAAAGGCGGCTTGGAAAGGAACTGGCCACCCTACCACAATATGTCGAAGGCCCAGGAAGTTGTCCCACTAACAAGGCAATCCCGAATGTCCGGATCACAAGAGGGAACAACTTTACTTTACTAGAACCTGCTCTAGGGGCCACCTGCCCAAGACAACCTATTGTACAAACAGCCACTGTCTGTTTCCTCCTTGCTTTTTAGGCATTATAATAAAGAGAGAGACTGTCAAAGACGCACACCTGTCTAAGCCACCCACTTTTCTCCTCTACAATTGGTGGCCATCTTGAACAGTTTTGTATTTAAACGAATGGAATCTCACAGTTTATTCTCCCTCTGTATACATGCCTTGCAATGCCAGGGAGGCTTACGTGTCCTTACGATGCCGGGAGCTAAAACAGCGGGACTTCTGTCTCTGGCAGGTTCTACCAAGCTGGCGAGGTGGCCGGTAGAGGGGCTCCACAAAATTGGTCACTTTTAAGGAAAAGCGGGCTAACCCAGATTTCGGGGGTTTCCAAAGATCCTGACCTACACCAAAAAATGGGAATTGCCTTACCTATAGAAGAAGTTTGGTTTTATTGGTGTGTTTATGTGTTTGGTTATAGAGAAAACTCTTCTTGTCTTTTAAAAAAACTAAACAAGGGGCAAAAACTTTACTTTCGATTTTCTCAAAACAGCACTTTTCGGGATAGCCCCCTTTAGCTTAAAAGCGACCAATTCTAATGTATACACCAGCTGTGGGAGATGAGGCTTGTCTATCTCTGCAGTAAAGTCTAGATCGGTGTACATTTACATGTATATATCGAGGGGTAAATATGTGCATTGCCTCGAGGTCCGAATGCAAGCTGCTGTGTGGCACGGTATGGCACGTCGGGACCCAGAAGACAATTGTGGCTGCCCACTGTAGAAACGTAGGGACAAAAATTACCTCCTAAGATCAGTAAAAGATATAAACATGGCAGAGAAAAGCAAAAGAAATTGTCATGCAGACCCCCCCCCTCCTCAAATACACACACATTTTCCCAATGTTGGTTTGATGTCTTGAGTAAAAAAAACAAACAAGGAAGAAACAAGTACGGCATTATTGAGGGTGGCTAGTGATGGCGTCGGCAACCACATTTCTTCTGGAAGGCTGCAGTCCAAGGTAGCCATCCAACGAATAGAAGGAATTGTTTGAAGATCAAAGTGTGGTATTTAAGGACTCTATATAAGCCATGAAATTTGGACAGTTTGATAAAGGAAGCACGTGACTTTGGTGTGACATTATTGGAAAATCAGAGAAGAGAAGGATCGAAGAAGGCGTCCTAAAGAAAAAATTGTTTTATCTTTATACATTCTTGAGACAGCCAACATTTACATCGAGTAAGATTATTGCTGAGTGAGAATTTTGAGATAAGGATTAAAGGGTGTTGGCCAGTGAGCGAAGGAAACATGCTACTGAAACTGGAGACAACGTCTTTTAACATCGTCGTGCTACAGAACTGTGCCACTATGCCTCAACGTCCAACTACGAAGATAAAACAATCACCGAATGCTGGTTATACTACAAAGAAGTAGATGGGTTCCCAAAAGAAATAAAATGAAATGACGTGTTTATGATAACGGAAGACTTAAATGCTAAAGTGGGAAAGGGACAATACTAAGACATCACTGGCAGTTATGGGCTAGGACATCGCAACAAAAGAGTGTGGTCAAAGCGTCTAAACTGTTATGAAAAGAATTCAATGACCCTGGAAAAACCTTGGTGGTGTTGGAAAACACCAACTGGATTACATTATGATTTTAAAAAATGTGACAAAAGTAGAATGTTGCAATGTAAAACAGCTGAAATGAACTGTGACTACAACGTACTCTCTAATTGCAAAATTTACCATACAACTTAAACTTTTAAAATAATATGCTTGACAATAAAACAAGGATACTCATTGACAGAGGAAATCTTAAAAAGGAGAACACTGTGGTACTTAGCCGAAGTAAAAACAGATATGAAATCTAAAAAAAAGAAGCTAGCGAACAACACACGAGAGAAATCTCAAACCAAAAGATAAATGGGAAAAATTCAGAGGTATTACCAGAAGTGGAGCAGGACACCCAATAAACCTTCGACCATTATAATAACAAAAATTCTGCATTGCAAAAATTATTCAGACAAATACTTAATCAACCAATTTAAAAATAAATAAAAGCCCCCCCCCCCCTTTCAAAAAATGTTAATGACACAGATGGAGGACAACATTAAATGAATTTACTACTCTATTTCCTGAACAATTCGACAATGCCTTTGTTTTTAAAAATAAGAGCGAAGTAATGTTATAAAATTGGCGGATTTCAGATAAAAGCTTTCTAGTGAAAGATGGCAAATTTTGTTCCATTCTTTGCTCTTAAGAGAGATTTGGGGCACACAGAGAAATTACTATTGCTGGATGAGTGTTTCTTTGAACTTTTGTTCGCTGACGAACATACGCTCAATACGTGTTGGTGAAAAAATGTACAGGAATGTGGACACTTTTCCCTCAGCAACTAATGTCCTTGGTCTTAAACAGAAGGACTGCGCCAGAAAAATAGCTATGATTGTCTATAAAGACAAAAAAAGAAGGAAAAAAATAGGACTCTGGAGGGAATGTGGGTAATGAGTACCAGAGCACCAAGCTCTAGAGGTTACACAGAACTAAATATTTCTACTATGCGTTTCCTTTAAATGATTAAATGATCCTATCATTATACTGTGGCATATATCAGAACTTATACATCAGAAACTTGTTCAAATAAAAATAGCCGTTCTCAAACACAATGAGAGCATATTAAGAGGGGTGTGACCGATGACATTTGGAGCCTTGAGGGTGGAAAATGGGACAAGGGTGTGGGGGGTTGAAGTGGGATTGTTATCAAAAGTAAAATAAGTGGCAACCTACAATATAATAGATTGTTTGTTGTCTCAAAGTGAAGGCTAATGTTTCCGTAGGCTGAAATGAATGGAGACTGGAAGATGGAAAAGACATAATCCTTTTCGTACACTGAAACGAAATGTGCAACGACTGCTATGCGGAACAATAACATTTGGATACCACATAAGAGGTTCAGTTTTCCATGAGGGTTAAAATATATTTTTTTTCGATTGTAGTATTTGGAAAAAAAATGCTTCATAGCTTTTACCCCAAAATTATTTTTCAGGGAGAAAACAGCACTTACATAATTGTAGAGAAACGACTGTGTAAGCCGAGCCCTAAAAAGATACACAGGAATGTAAAACTGACTCAGAGGGTCATGCCTTGAATTCTTTCCCTGGGCTGACACATAACCAACTTAAAATGAAAAATGTGTCCAATGGTGGTGAAATCAAGCGATTGTCAAAATATTGAAATAGAAGAAACCGACGTTTTTCCGCCCATTGAGCAATTCTTATCAAATTTTTTTAAGGGGGGGGGGGGGGGGGGGTTCAATACATTTTTTTCGTCAATTTGAGAACATATTTCCATTCAGATTTTAAGGACTCCCAAACTGTGGACGTCATAAAACTTTGGCGGAAGTTTTCTCGCTAATTTTGCCTCAGACTTTAGGCGACCCCCACCTTCTTCAATAGCAAAATTTTCAACTTCTATTTAAGGTAAATGGATACTTGTTCACCAGTAACAATACAAATGAACAAGCTTCAGGATTATACCAATAACTCCGTATGTCCCCCCCCCACCCCTCAAAAAAAAAAAAAAAAAGAAAAAGAAATACGATCACTTGATTCCACCGTGGCACTAATATCTAAAGCTAATATGACAACGAAAACCTCATATCTGCCCCCTCAAAACGAAAAGTCTCCAAAACGACATATAGAGAGGTAGCTTCCCTTCGATGTCATTTTTAGCACAGATGTTCAAGACTCATTACACTGTATAATCTCAATATCTAACATAAGATCACGTCATATTTTTGAAAGGCGTCAAAGGCGGCTCATGATAAATTTTATTTTTTTCTAACAAAAGAATTTCGTATTGAAGAATTCAGCTTGTGTAATACACAGACTCATTCAAGGACCGAATGTAAGACAGCGTTAGTTTTTAAAACCTGAAGGAGACGTAGGTGAAATGTTTTTTGTTTGTTTGGTTTGTTCTTTTTTTTGGGGGGGGGTGGGGGGTAACAAGTGAACGTGAAACTAGATCAAGTTAATTTATTTCGGATTGGTCAAAGATTTCAAGCTAAAACAAAGCGGATAATATTATCTGCCTATTTTACTTGGTTGGGTTGAGGGTGCTGCATGTATTGGTCGACAAAAAAGATGCAAAATTGTTTAAAGTATTTAGTATGGAATAGGCAGAGTTTTAGGGAACGATAGATGGTTGACAATTACATTTGGAAAGGGGGGAGGGGGGGGGGTCAAATTTTGTGTATGAACGTATGAACCATAGGTTAGACACTTTTGGGAATCTTTCATTTTGAGTAGTTTAATTTTATTCAATTTTTATAGTGAACAGATTCACTTTTATGCCATTGATTACATGGGGTTATTTTAGTTATTATTGCACTTCCAGTGAGAAAAATCCTTAATAATAATAATATAATTTCACACGTGAAATATAAAACTTGATATCTCACACGTGAAATATCAGCTGTAATGTGCGTAAATTACTCTGCACGCCATATTCGCCTTATAACATTCCACAAACAAATTTTCTGTGCAATCTTATGACGGGATGCTCTTTGCCTTTTATAAAAAAAACTTCGCTGCAGAGCGCACTCACCGTGGACGGCCAAATGAAGTGCCAAACACCAGTCTCACAGTCTCACTGTAAATCTAGTCTTGTTCCTTAGTTGGGATCCAATTGAGTCAATTGGTGCGCACCACAGTGAACCGGGATTACGTCAGAGTTCAAAGATCGTACATAACAAGATGGTTCACTCCTCTCTTTGAGCCAATCAAAAAAGTGTCCTCAAAATTCGGTGGCGCCCTCTTTGCAAATGCACACCCCTTTCGAACAGTTACCCTACTTGTGTGAAAAAAAATCAAAGTGAAACTAACACATTTTTGAATAAATAAGAATTCAAATTTCGGAAGAACGCTTTTTTTCTCTTCCGGTGGAAGAGGCGACACTTTTCATCGTTTAATTTGACTTTAGAATGAGACGTGAGAGGTCATTAAAATAAAATAAAAACCTAAAACTCCACACTGAACGAACCCAAACAGCTGATGAACAGCAGTCGATCTGCGTACGCAAGGAGGTGCTATTCCTATTCTTTTTCTGGAGAAACGAAAAAAGAGCTTCAAGACAAAGACTGCAGCGATATCTGAAGCAATGAGCGGACTTCCGCGGACACTTTTTTGGCTGAGTGAACCTTCTTGTTATGTACAATCATTGGGTTGATCAAACTGATAGGCTAGACGGAGAGCAGAAAAATGCCGGGCGGCTCCGCAAAAACAGTACATTTGAGACATGGCCGCTTGTATGCGAACTAACAATAACCAAGCGCCCATCAGCCCAATGGTCTGCATCGGCCTAACTTTCTGCGCTTTGCGTTAGCAGCGAGCTGGCCATGGTTCCAGTTGTAAACAATACCAGTATACATCTCGTCTTCAGATTAGGCTGTATGAGGTAGGTGCAATCTAGATGTAGGAATAGAATTTAGATCTAACAATATAGATCTAGATTCTAGATCTAGATTAGATAAACATGCCTTGATAATGTAGCCCGATAACTACATCGTTCATACGACAAATCGTTTCCATAGTCGGAATCAGGGTATCTAAATAAACAAAGTAGCTCGCGGAGAACCTGATTTGATGCGATATTATGTGAAGTTTTGCAATGGCGAAGTTGCCTATCAAGATCACTCGGTGCGTTGCGCATCTGCGTTCAAGTGAAAGCTTCTAAAAACAACACGGTACAATATGGCCTCCCTTTCCTAAATATACTTTCGACTTTCTATTAAATTGTACAAGTCCCACGAATATCTGTGGAAAATAAAAACCGAAAGACTACAGTAACACATTATTAAGAGAAAGGACATACGATGAACTTAAGTATTTTAAAAAATCATGATGCAACGAAAGACTTATTTTGATTAGAAAAATAAAGAAAGAAACTGAAAAAGGACGAGACCATAATAAGTTTGCGAGGAGGGTTGTGTGGGTGAAAATTTCGCTTCAAAAGTCAGTCTTTTCCCCCTTATTTTGCTAAGCAGCAGCTGAGCAGCACATAGAGTTCCATCAAAACGCTATCTTCGCAAAGAGACATGGTGGCTTTATCTCTCTGATCGAAAGAAAACTGGACAATGGATTGAAACGTATAAACAGTCTAAACAGGTCGATACAATAGACAGTTCTCGCAAACGAGGAATCTGACATCATTTATCTTTGCGTGTAACCCAGGCTTGAATTAGTATTAGTATGTGATTTGTCCCTCGCCAACACATCGCTTTGGCCCACGTTTTCCATTTTGACATGAGTTTGGCTCGGCCTACGCCACATAACCGGTTGGGAACTTAAACCATGCAGTCTGTCCCTGGCCAATCTTGACGGGATAGTCTAGTACACTCTCGTGGAGAGCATAACCCCGGGGTAGCCTTGGCACAGTTCTGGTTATCCCAGCAATGCGTCCCCTTGCTAGACTCGATGGTGGATGGGAAACCCCGGGGGTCGAAACGAAGTTTCAACACATACAAGGAATCCAAAACATATACGTATGACCCTTCCCCAGCAACCTTGGTATTTAAAAAGTCTCGGGTTGCAGAAGCGGGTGCTGCCGCCGAACCAGAGAAAAGGACCTTTACAGCTGCTTCTGCCCTCCTTCCTTCCAGGGAGCTTTCAGAGCGCCGTGCGTGACCATCTCCAGCAAAGGCATACAGAACAGGATCGCAAATTTGAATCTTTTCAGTCATCTCTTTAAGACAGGAGATGCACTATGACAAGCAGGGGGATAAATCCGTACTTATCAGAAATTCAACCACTTAAAGGGCGTCGTCCAAAGCCATGAGCTGAAATGCTATTCCACAGATGAAATTGTGGCTAATTCTGAGGGTGTGGTTGAAGCCCTCCGGATTATTCTTCAGCAGGGGGGGGGGGAGAGACTACCCTAAAAACAAACACTATTGTTTTAACTTTTGGTACGGGCCGCCTTCCATCCACAGTTCGGGCATCATACTTGGTCCTGGACGTGCGACCCTATGTCCCGAACCCTTTGCGCCGCTTCATTTGTTAAAAGTTCGGTCATAGCCATTTGTAATAACGACAAACTGGCGTGGGTCTTCGTTGTGAAAGACCAGCATCCTGAAAAGGAATGCAAGACTAGTACTTGTTGCTCCAGCACACAGACTTCGGCAAGAAATATTCGACTTGGTTTTAAGAACTCGCCACCCAAGAGTGCAAGGTACAAAATGACTTCTTGTTTAAGGATGCCCGAAAGACTACCCGCCAGTTGTAACCCCAGTCCCTGGCCGGTCATATGCAAAAGCAGACCGGCCAGTCACGAGGTCAGCCACAGTACTTCTACTGCCGACCTCACAGAGCCCGCAGTAAGCAGTCAAAACGCTACTTTAAAAACCAAAAAGGTACCTCCTACGCCCGTCTAGGGGTTCTAGAGAAGGATGGGGTTGACTCTTACCCCTTCCCCTTTTTTCTCCTCCCTTCTCTTCTGTCTCTTCTTTTCTATCCTCACGCCACACCCCTCTGATGGTGTGTCAGGTGGCCCTCCCCTTCTTCTCACCCCAAAGGAGAGAGAGAGAGGAAAGGAGAGAGAGAGAGAGAGAGAGAGAGAGACAGAGAGAGAGAGAGAGACAGACAGAGACAGAGACAGAGAAAAGGAGAAAGCTAGGAGAAAGACAAATCGACGGACAGACAAACAAACAGACAGATTGTCCGAAAGACAGA
>NW_004797515.1:118701-127933 GCF_000002075.1 Aplysia californica | reverse complement strand
ATAGGTTTTGGGTTCGAAACCTAACAGCGATGGGAAATTTCCTTCTGTAAATAAATAAATACAATTTTCCCGTTGACCCCCTTTTCTGCTCTCTGACAACGTTCTGTCTGGTGCTTCCGTCTCCACTTTCTGCCCCCCCCCCATCCTCCCTTGTCCCCTCCTCTGAGCTCCGGACTCTTCTGCAGCTTTTCTACTGCTTCTCCTTGGCTCCTTCTTACTTCTGTCTTTCAGCCACACCGCTGATCTTAGGGTAGGTAAGATCTAACACCTTGCATTCTCGGATAAGGGCAAAAAATCTCGGAGATCCCGTGAGCAAGTTGCGCTTGTTAAAGATCCCTTGGTGGTCCAAAATCGATAAGAATAGGCAAATATTCAAAATTAATTCCTACCAAACTGAACTTTTCTTGTGTCCCGTTCGCTCATCAGACCTTTGGCAGTTGCGAACGCCGTAAAACACTTACAAAACTCCACTTAAGATTAAATTTCTTCATCCTGGGTATTTTACTGAGTAGCGTGATTATCTAAACGTAATAAATATTGTACTGGGAGATTGCTGTCTGCTATGTTGTTTCTACTTTAAAGCGCCGCGCGTGTACGACAGCCCGTTTTTTTTTCTTTCAGAACAAGTGATGCAGTCTACCTTTTGAAATATCTCATTTTAGATTTAAACACTTTACAGAACGTAATTTGTCTAGAGCTTTACAAGTTACGAAGCGTGAAGTGATGGTGACGACAATAAAAATCATTGCAGCGATGACAAAGGTAATGATAATAATACAGACTACAACATAAGTTAAGGACCACTTGCAAACACTCTGAGCGGTTTTCTTGGGTCGACCTGCACGAGTGCGTTCTTGGACTGATCCAGTGACTTGAAGACGCTGCCTCACTCAAGCGGACAATGACGGAGTGTGACACTGCAGTAAGCCTTCTGGCCACTTCTCGGGCTCCAACTCCATTCTGCAGCCATGCCATAGCTCTGGCATGATCAAAGTTTCTCAGCTTTCGTCTTGGTGGCAAGTTGACGCGATACTGGATTTTGTGCAAAAGGCGGCTTATATTGCCACCAAATTGAGCACAGTTCGGGACTATACGTTTGCTTATAACGTGCACCAGAAAATTTAACTGAGAAATGTCCGTCGTGTTTCCCACAAGTCGATTAAAAACAGAAAATGTGGCTAAAATTCCCCGAGGATTTCCGTGCTGCACGTGGTGTTGTCCCTTTAGGAAGCTTTGTAGTATGCATTGGTAGCCCATTGACACTTTCAAGGCAAAAGAATTTGAAACATTCCTTGCTGTCTTTTTTTCGGATTAAAAAAAAGGAGCTATTTGTCAAGGTGACCCTTAACTTATGTTGAAGTCTGTAAGATTCATTTCCATTGAAGCTGATGAAAAAATAACCTTTACACCTTACTGTTTTCATACCAGCTTTTTTGCTGGTTTTTTTGTTGGAAGGGGGGAGGGTGGGGGTGTTTTCCGGGAAAGAGCGAAGCTTATAGACGTAGTTACGGGTCTTTGGTGCCTTATCTATTGAAGACGAGAAGCATTCTAATCAGTTCCATTGAACATTCAGGAGAACATTCTGTCGAAGCCATTTTGTCGAGGAGATATCTATTTAAGGAAATCAAGTTTAGCTTTCAATATTAATTCATGGATGTGAGACAAAGCATTCCGGACATGTGGATGTGATTGCTTTGTTTCAGTCTCTGAGCACCCTTTGGGCGGTAAAAGAAATCTGTCACGTCGTAATTTGATAGGCCTACGGTGCACCTAACGAACTGTACTACACTGCGTTCTTTGTGCCCAGCTTGTCTCTATCCAGACGTCTCAAGTCAGAGAGTCAAAATGGGTATATATCCAACACCTCAGAGTGAAGAAAAACATGAAACCAGGTCATATTTAAGTTTATTTATGAATAGAAATATAAGTGCACTCGGGGTACACTATCTCAAAATTGAAATAGATCATTTTATAAAATAATATGTAGGCGTGTTTACGCCTTCATCCAGTCCACACAAATTAGATCATTTACAAGGCGTGCTTCGACCCTGCCTGTCAAGGCCAACCCGGGCAAACAGGGATACAATGTACCAGCAACACGACAGAGAAACTCAGTAAAAATTGTCGCCACATGGGAATCGAACTGGGGGTTTTCTTGTGTGCGACGGCGAGGCGCCTAAAAGTTACACCACAGTCGCCCGTAAATATGCGTTCTGCAAAATATCCATAAAACAACGTTTTTCTTACTAGTTTTTTTTCCATTCAATTATTATGGTTTTTTTTTGCCTTACACATCGGAGCGTCAGTCGTTTGATGGAAGCTTGATAGGATAAATTGGCCTGTAAGCCGATGCCTGATAGAGTGTACTCAGTCACACAAACCAAAGTGAGATCTTGTGGGGAAGCACTGCCGGCTCGTGGTGCGGAAAGACCAAACTCTTCTTATATTTCCTTTCTAGTGCTCATGTCCAATGATAACTCTATATGACATTTTGGTGATCCCTTCCCCAAATTACATCTGACATCTCGTTGGGGCAGAAAAAAATATCCCCCCAAAAAAACCCAAAAACAAAACAAAACAACAACAACAAAAAAAACAACAATAACCCAACAAATAAAACAAAACAAAACAAAAACAAGCAAACAAAAAACAAGCTTTAAACTAAACAAACAACAACAAAAAAAAGCCTTTAAAAAAAGCCAACAACCCCCCCCCCAAAAAAAAAACACAACCCCAAATCGATTCAGTAACAAAAAACCCCCACCAAAACACTAAATTATGTTTGAAAATCACATTCCATGAACACCAGTATTACTGGAATTGGTGCAAAGGCAATTAGAACAAATAAATTATTTATTCATTGACACAAATTTAACTTAAAACCGTTACATTTTCGGAAACCAAATTCTATAAACACCAGTATTTCTGGAAAGGGCGGAGGAGAAAATAGTGGAGTTAAGTGCAGTCGCCACATATTTGTTCACAGAGTGAGTTCACAACGACAGCAAAACATTGTGAGCTGATGATGCGTAATATGGGGTGCCCAATACGGCTGGATCGGGCCAATCCCCCCACTCGATACATGAAACTGAAAACAAACACGTTTGTTTTTTAGGCGACCGAGTAGGGTAATCGGCCCGATCCCATCCGTAGTGGGCACCCTGTATTAGGTGCAGACTGTATAACGGGTTCTTTCGCGGGATCTTTTGTCTTTCTCCGCGTTTTGCCCATTTGCTCTTCGAGAACGTTCCGTCTACGCTTGAGTCACCCCCGTGACCTGTGTTTTAATTCAGTAAAGCCGTTTTGATCATTGCGCGAGAGATTTGATTTGCAAATCTCTTTAATAAAAAAAATAGCTAAAGTCGTGAAATCAAGTCGCGTGCAGAAAAAAACAACAACAAACCCCCTCCCCCTCTAAAACAACAACAGCTTGGTAAGACAGTATACCCCAATTTCTGTGTTCATTTACTTGACAATGAACTTGGCAGTATATCGGAATTTTCCCCATCTTTACAATATCAGCAACTGGGTAAAAATATTGTTTGTTTTCGCATTGTTTAAAAAATGTATTCACCAGCTAATTGAGAAGAGAGCCGAAGTATTACAAGAGCTCATGCTGCTCCTGACACGCGCAGAAAAAGAGTTGTCAAGAAGGCGAAGTTAAAAACTGTCTAGTTGTTATTCTTGTAAAAAAAAAACACCTGCGAACGGGCACGTGTACGAGTGTAATTGCCTCTCTCTCTCTCTCTCTCTCTCTCTCTCTCTCTCTCTCTCTCTCTCTCTGTGTGTGTGTGTGTGTGTGTGTTTATCTGTAAGTATGTGTGTATTAGTGTGTGTGTGTGTGTGTGTGTGTGCGTGTGTTTTAAAGTGTGTGTGTGTGAGTGTGTGAGTGTGTGTGTGTGTGTGTGAGTTTGTGTGTGTGTGTGTGTGTGTGTGTGTGCGCGTATGCGTATGTTTTTGTGTATGTCAGATTGATTATATGTGAATGAGAGAGAGAGAGATGAGAGACAGAGACAGCCAGCAAGCCAGCTAGCCAGCCAGCCAGCAAGCCAGACAGACAGACAGACAGACAGACAGACAGACAGACAGACAGACAGACAGACAGAGGATGGCGTGAAATGCGGGGAGGGGCGTATAAAGAATGAGTCATTACTTGAATATGTATATTAAATGTGTATTATTTCTGTTGAGGGCTTTTCCTCTGTTAGATGTCATTGTCGTAAACAAAACGAAAAGACTGAAAAATCCTCAAGGGCACGAAAAGCTGTTCACTTTTATTATTCATTTTGTCTGTGTAAATGTAAATGCACTAATTAATTCTTTCTTTTTTTTTTACCCATGTTTCAGACTGGGAGCGGTAAGAATCGCAAACTTCAAGAATTACCCACGCTGTCTGCTTCAAGGTGTAGATCAAGTAACGACCATCAGTTTGATGTAATGTCGGATTCCATCAAAGAGGAGTTATTGACTGTGAACTGAGCAGTTGATGGCATCACCGGTTGTTTTAGTGAATGCACAGGGTAAAATTTAATTTAAAAGATCACTTGAGATGTAAACGACCGGGAATTGAGAACGTTTTAGGTGTCTAAATTTACATTTTCAGAACTAAGAGTCCACCTGCTGCTTTTTCAAAGAGAATGAACCATACTTTGGAGTATTTTCATAGTCCAAAACACAGTCTCTAAATGTTCGTACTAGCATACTCTGAAACAAAGCGACCACCGCACCATCTCTCTCCCAGCTCTTCCTGAGTGCAATGTGATTCTGATTCTGTTTGAAAGTGGACATGCTCACAAGATCACGGATTTCAACTTCATGAGCTACACGTACTTCGCAACCCCTGGAGAAGGTTAACCCAGCAGCAGCTCTTCAGATCATGCTGTCACCTCGTCCAATCAAAGCGGGGCGCACGTGATGGATGACGCCTCACCGGTTTTTAGGTATCTAAAATCACATTTTCCGAACTGAGAGGCCAACTGTTACTTTTTCAAAGTAAATGTGCCATTGTTTACTGCGTATTCATTGTCCAGCACACAAACTTCAAATGTTCGTTCCAGCATACTCTGAAGCAAAGCGACCACCGCATGATCTCTCGTCCAGCTCTTCCAGAGTGTAATGTGGATCTGATTCTGTCTGAGGTGGACATGCTCACATGATCATGAACTTCAAACTCACGAACCCAACGTACTTTCTGACCTCAGGAGAAGGTCAACCCAGCAGCAGCTTGCCAGATCATGCTGTCACCTCGTCCAATCAAAGCGGGGCGCCCGTGGTGGATGACACCTCACCTGAGGAAGACGATGTGGGGATCAAAGTGCTCAAAGGAATGTTCTTTTCCTTCTGCATTCTCCTCGCGATCAGTGGCAACCTCTTAGTTTGTGCAGCCGTTTTCACAGAGCGGAGGCTGAAGCGGGTCAAGAACAACTACTTCATCGTGTCCCTGGCAGTGGCTGATCTCTTGGTAGCCTGTGCAGTCATGACTTTTGCCTTGACCAACGATGTATTTCATGAATGGTTGTTTGGACCCGTCTTTTGTCACACCTGGATTTCTTTTGACATAATGTGCTCTACTGCCTCGATTCTTAACTTGTGCGTTATTAGTTTTGATCGTTACATTCACATCCACAAGGCTTTGTATTACGACACGTGGATGACCACATGTAAAGCTCTGGTGCTCATCATTTCTGTGTGGATTCTCTCCGCTCTCATTTCTATCTTGCCTGTTCACTTGGGTTGGTACAAACGCACTTCCTCACCCTCACCCAATGTTCTGAACAACGACAAAACCCTAAGCTTCAACACCACGACCTCATCTCACATTATGGGCCCCAAACCACAGTGCATCATGGAGCTGAACTTTGTCTACGCTCTTGTTTCCTCCAGCATTTCCTTCTACGTCCCTTGTCTCGTTATGCTCGTCATATACTTCAAACTGTTCCTTTTCGCGCGTTCGCACGCCGTCAGCATTAAGTCCATGAAGCGCCCGGAGCTGTCTGCGGGCGGACAACCGGTCTCCGACGGATCTTCACGCTCCTCCAAACGGGCGTCTGATTACAAGGCGGCCTTCACATTGGGAGTCATCACAGGCGTATTTCTCATCTGCTGGCTCCCTTTTTTCATCATCAACCCCATCGCGGCGTACGATCCGACGCTGATACCTCACAAAGTCTTCGTCGTCGTTACATGGCTTGGTTATGCCAATTCGTGTTGCAACCCCATCATCTACTCAATTTTTAACGCAGAGTATCGTAAGGCCTTCAGGCGTATTCTTTGTCAGTGCACACGTGGGAGAGAGTCTGATGGGGTAAGTAGTGGAATATATCTTACGTCAATATCAAAATTTTCATCATCTCGTAACAAGTTTCGGAAGTCCGAATACGAGGCACACAGCTCGGCCAATGGGTCAGTTCTGAGAAATACAAGCAAAGACGATTTATCCAAGGACAACACACCGAGAAATGAGGTTATGGAAGTGATGACTGTGGAAAGGAATGCGGCTTGCTAAGATGCGAGTTGTTGAGTCTCACAGAATTGATGACGGGTCGTGAAGTCAGAGTGATACACCCGCTCCTGGACCATTGCATTAAATTGTTTTTCACAAGGCTTGAAATGTTTTTGCACAATTAATACAAGCACGGTGTCTTTAGGGGGCGACAAGGTGGGATTGTTTTTAGCACGGATACAGTGTAATAGGTGGGTTTTGTACTGCAAGAAGGACTCTCGTTTGAAAATTAAGTGGAATTTTTAGCAATAATTCTACTAATGCAACGTGGCATTAAAAAAAAAAAAGAAAAGTGTTTTACGGTGCTCGCAACTGAATAAGGTCATATGATCGCGCGGGACACACCAAACACTTTCAGTGGGAAGAAAATGTTGAATTTTGCCCGGGTGGCGGCCGAAGCCTACTTTTACCGATTTTAGACCACCAAGGGATTTTTAAAGTGCGCAACTTGCACAAGGGACCTCCGAGATTTTTCGCCTTGTCCGAGAAGGCTAGGTGTAGATCTTTCCTATCAAAAGATCAGGGGTATGGCTGAAAGACAGCGGTAAGAAGGCACCAAGGAGTAGCTGTAGAAAGACTGCAAAGAGAGTCAGGAGCCCAGAGGAGGAGACAAAGGAGGTGAGAGGATGGGGGAAGAAAGGGGAGAGGAAAGCAGACGACAGAACATTGCAAGAGAGCATAAAAGGAGGAGAAAGGAGACAATTTTAGAGAAAAAAGTTTTCGGTCGCTACCCGGATTCGAACCCGGTACCTTTGAATGAGAGGCGAACATCTTAATCTCTAGGCCATGAGAGCCTCCCATAGTGGTATGGTAACCTGATTAACTGTGTGCAGCTGCTTGGGAACTTGCAAATTGGTTTGCTTATGAAGAAGGGTTACAAAGTTACAGAATACCACTTACCTTTCCTAAAATTTGTGCGTCAATTTCAGGTTCCTATTGGCTTTTTAACATTGCATTTTGCGTACTGTTTTCGTCTTCATGATTTATTGACAACCGCAACAATACAATATACTTCATTGTCATCATGTTACACATACAAATGTGCTGCTGTAGTACTGGGCAAAGTACTACCATCAAGATCATGAACGAAACTCATCCAGACTCCTGTGTGTATAGAAAAGACTTGTATTAACTGTTAAACGTTTAGCACTCTACAAACACAAGGAAGCTCATTAGGAAAGGGCAGACCCCGGTTCTCGTCAGAACACTGGGTAGATTTGATAACGTTACGAACTGGTCGAAGAATATACTTTGAACTTAACGTGGACTCGAGCTTCGCACTTCAGCGTTACAGTTACAGATCACTTTGGCCTTTTTGGTCTTTACAGACAACCTTAAACAGTAAGCACGATACAGCTTTGTTCGAGCAGTAGTAGTAGAGGAAGTAGATTGCACAAGTTCCACCCCCCTCCCTTTAGATCTTGACTTCTTTGATATTCTCCAAAGGAGGAGAGACATGGCCAATATCGTTTAAAATAACGGTTGTTATAATCCTGCACCATCGCGCCCTGTGTATAGTAAAGACAAGATCTGAGGGCAATTCGGGTCTGTGAACAGTATCAATGGAAAAAATATTACTCTGTCGATTTAAAACTTGTCCCTTATTCATTTAGTCATTTAAGCTTCTTTTGCACTGGCAGACGTTAGGGTTTTCCCACGTCTCCCTCTGCAACGATTTCAAAAGCCGACTTTTTCATATGATTACCATGTTATGCTTTTTTTTAGTCTAGACATGCAGATTCAAGACTTTTCAAACCAACAAGCAAATACTATACTTGGTACCGAATAATAATGAGCAAATAAAAGGAACTTTGGAACATCAGAACAAGCAGGAAATATAAAAACAGTATTTCACTTTAAGAAAATATTTAATGCATACCAAGTAAGTTGGACGTTAATGTAACATTAAATAATGCCTCAAGTTTTTGTGGGTTGACTAAAATATCATGATCAATATTGATCATGGATCTTTAATACCTGTCATCGAACTCGAAGTAAACAGCTTACAATATGTCGGTCGTTCGGTCTAACCGAAGTCACACTGTGTCACCAATAGAATGTACATGTATCATACACTTTGGTGGAAGACACTAGTTTTGTTTTCATCATAATATGTACTCTGGATAGTCAGTGGAAGAATAGTAGATCATAAAAGAGGAATATTTTAAAGAAAATTATTATTTTATTATTGTTTTTTAAAATATTTTTGTGAATATTAATGACGTCAGCACTCGATATGATATACTGGATAAAAGTATGGTTTGGCTTCACGAAGAAAGACTTAATGTTCAGTTTACAAAGAGTCAATTTTCTGGGTTAATATTTTAATAGAAATAGTCATTGTATCGAAGAATCTAGAAATGCTTTTGTCATCCACTGGAGTAGTTATAATTTTACTATTACTATTACGTCCACAAAGTACGTTCCTAATTGCCATTGTACATGTTGTTCTCCCCCATCGACACTATGTAAATCATTTATTGATACCATGTCCCAGTAGACAGACAGAGATAGTCGACCAAAAAAGCCCCCACAAAAAACACACTAATACATCCTCACATCGGAATCGAATTTACTGGGTTCTTCAGGGTGCAAAGGTAGAGCCCCTAACTGTTTGACAATAGACACCAATAACATCTAAAAATGGTGAAATTGAATAGGCGTAACGTCCTTATCAACATTAGTAGGTTATTTAACCCTATCCGTACACACATACACCTATATATATAT
>NW_004797515.1:116605-117657 GCF_000002075.1 Aplysia californica | reverse complement strand
TGTGTGTGTGTGTGTGTGTGTGTGCACGCGCGCTCGCATGTGCGATTGACAAAAGGCGCTGCAACAACGTGTTGAACACTTGCCTTGCTTTCACTTGGCTGACATTTTTTAAGGCGCACAAAGTAGTCACAAGCACGACCATCACTGAATAAAGGATATTTGCAGTAAAAGTAGACACGATTGTATGTTGTGGTGAAATAGCATTTATTGCAACAATCATCTTATAATGTCTACATTATTTTGATAATGCCTCAGGATTTTTCAACACAACTTGTTGGATAAAGAATAAAGACTTGTTTGTTAGAAATACTTAAACATATTTTATTGAATCTATGATATGCTTTATCTATGTTTCAAATTTGTTTAAGCTGTTATGGCAACTGTAAAAGTTCATATTTTTGTCGCAGTCTAACTAGCAAACCGTAACAATGCGTCTTCGTCGTAGTCAAACCGTATACGTACTAAATTTCTCAAACATTTCTTATTCATTTAAACTCAAACGTAAAAATAAATGACAAAGAAATGTCTCTTCACAAGGTGGCATTATATTATGTGATGCTAAAATCTTTGCACTGACACAAACGTCACACCGTAAGAAGAGCATCGAATATTAAAAACCCGTTTTTTTTGGTCTGTCAGAACAGGGACCAATGGCATTTGAAAAAGGGTGATCTAAAATAATACCATGTCTGTTTCTCATAACTACCAATGTTTTATCTCTCAGACTTTGCATTACTATAAAGTTCACAGGTCTATTTTTTACAAACATTTTTATGGAATCTTAGAAAACACAATTTAAAAAGTAGCTTAGAAGACGAAAAGTGGAGTGAGGGAAAGAGAGAGAGAGAGAGAGATGGGGATAGAGAGAAAGAGAGAAGGAGGGAGGAATGTGAGTGAGACTAAATAAAGAAGAGGAAGGAACACAGAGGAATAGGGGCATCCAGACATGCTGACAGAAAAAAAGAAACTCACAAAATTATGGAGAGCGACAAAACTAGACCAGAGAGAGAGAGAGAGAGAGAGAGAGAGAGAGAGAGAGAGAGAGAGAGAGA
>NW_004797515.1:102770-116243 GCF_000002075.1 Aplysia californica | reverse complement strand
GAGAGAGAGAGAGAGAGAGAGAGAGAGAAAGAGAGAGAGAAAGTAAGAGAGGCATACAGACAGACAGATAGACAGAGAAAGCTGAGTGTGCAGTGCTTACATAACGAGGGTGAAACAGAAAGCCACTTGGGAGAGTGGAAGATTTCCTCGAAAGTTTGACAGTGAAAGCCACTATCAGGGTCCGTTGACGGTCCTCTCGAGTTTCAGAGGTCTCAAGCCGGACCACCGTTTGCTCTTTGCAATTCAAGTGGATCGGTACACGCAGCTTAGTAGCCTGCTGAGGAGGGAGGTACATTCGACATAATTGAACTGTCGAGTGGCCTTGGCAGGATGGCACCACCGAGGAAATCGGAGAAAAGGAGGAAACGGACTGGAAGACGAAAGAGAGGGAATAAAATAGGGACAGCCAAAAGAGGCATCAGGTTTGTTGGAGGCGGGGGTGAGGGTATTTAACAGATTATTGTCTCAAAGTGGAGGCGTACAGCTTCCGTGCGTGCGGGAGGGGGGTGGGGGTGGGGGGATGAATGGTGACTGGAAGATGGGAAAGACGTATTCACGTTTCAGACACGCAAACGAAATATTATGTTAAATCGACATTAGCACTCAAAAATAAATACGAATATTAAAAAGGCATGAGCAAATTAGCCTCTCATTTTTAAAAACTCTTTTTGAAATCTGAACAATAAGTCACTATCTATCATATTATTCGCACATTCAGCTTTTGAATAATAGATTTGGCTGTAGTCTCCAGAATATAGAAAATAATGCATTGATTCATAAATCTGAACACCACTGCCTTCATCCAAATGCATTGAGACTTAAAATTACATTTTTAAAAATCCCCAAATATGCAATGGTAAACCCGCAAGCCACTGCCACCTGACTGTCCACAAAGAAGGGCACTTTGTTTTTGTATCGAATCTGACATAATTCCAAAAGTTTGTTGAAACATTATTTTACAAAGAAGCGGTGCCGGCTTCCGACATTTCTTTTATCATATAACTATGGTATTGAATTTCGCTTAGCTGTTCATTTCTTTTGTACTTTGAAGTCCCAAAAGGATTAAAACACCCTTTCATGTAGTGCTTCTTCTCAATCAGCGCCAGGGGTAACCGACGCATGTGACGTCACGCACAAACATGACCCTCAGAGTTACCTCCCGTGGTCTGGGAGTTACCTCATCCTGAAGAGCCGACAATTGGAAGTGGAGAGGCACTGTCGCCCGAAAACCTGCCAGCCGTCCAGCATGGAGAATTTGGCACGAACGAGGAATGTGTCCGATGAGTTCTGACTCCACAATTGCTTCTGAATTAACGTTTGGCACGGTTTGCAATTGCACAGTCACAAACATGTATTGATTTCGGGGGGAAATGAATCGTTATGAGCAGTGTACACTGTTGCTCACAGGAATGACAAGGAAGAAAGAGAAATATCATTTATTGAACAATATCAATGATTGTATAAAGAAATCTTAGGCAGTACCTGGCCGCTGTTTCATCCTCCTACCTTTCATAAAATACAAGCCTTAGTTTCAACGCTCAGTGCATGCCATTTTAAAAGACCTGACAGTAAACGCTCTTCTATAAACAATAATTCAACATGTTTTTGTTCAGCGAGTTGTATTTGATCCCCTTGGTTCACCGAGATACTTTACTTTAGGAAGGAGAGTAAAATAAAGACTCCATTACTTTGAATCTCAGAACTTCAACATTCCAGCAACGTTCAACCCATACAGGAGTAACTACGGCTGCAGTGAGGAAAAATAAAATCTGCATATCACATGAGAGATTCTATCTTCTGTAATGGATTTTAACCAATTCCGTAGTTGATTTTTTCAACTTTTACTACACAATATACACCCCAAAATTCCTTTCTGTGGAAACAGCACCTATACTTATCAAGTAATGACTGTGAATTTTGAACTTCTTAAAGATACACAGAAATATCAGAGGGACTCAGACTACTATGCCTGGAGTTGTTACCCCGAAAATGACACCTAAACTGATTTAAAATGCCCCCCCCCCCCCCAAAAAAAAAATAAAAAAAAATTAAAAAATAAAAAATGAAGCAAGTATAGTGATGAGAAACCTCAAATTTCATCGCTCGAAAAGAAATGTTCACAAAAGTACATGTCATTTGCAACACCCATAAGTAAAGGAGGTAGGTTCTCTTCGATATCATTTTAAGCAGAGACTTTCAATCACCGTTACATTGTATAATCTCAATATCTAACATAAGATCACGTCGTATTTTTGAAAGACGTCAACGATAAATCTTATTTTTTTTAAACGAAAAGAATTTGGTAGTTAAGAATTCACTCTGTGCAATATACAGACTGACTCATTCAAGGACTTCTGGTTTTCTAATCTAACGATAGCTTTCTTTTCTCCAGTTAACGCAGACAACGAAATTGATCTAAAATATTGAGCTCCTGAAAAGTTTGGGGTAAATACTTTATAATCCAATACGAAAAAAATCTTTTTTTTACTTGTGATTGCCTAGATCTTTGTCAGCAAACTCGCTAGTTTAAGAATAAAATTTGCATGAAAGAGCGAGACAGTGAGAGCTATTGAAACCCTTTCGGCTGTTATTAATAGGAAGTGAATGACGCCTGCGATAAAAATGTTGAAGTCTACAGTTCGTTCTAAGTTCAGTATATTACTTTTTATTGAATACTGCGACCTAGGCACTTGGTGGCTCGAAGCTGTTGTCGATGGATTATCTATATTTTTCTTGCAAACACCTCGCAATGGAAGGCCAGATTGTAAGTCAATATTATTTTTCTACTAGTTCTCGGCACTAGGAGTATGATACCTACTGATCTTAATCTCACTTTGATCCTTTATTCTTTTTTTCTTGCCAGACTAAACTTCAGAGGTGTCAGACTTAGTCTACTCCCATACAAAAAGATATTAATTAAGTGAGGCATGAGGAAATAAAAGCACTAGTTCACGCCAATGAAGGGGAAGAAAGGACCCGGACCCCACCTTCAGAAATGAAGGCAAGTGTTGTCGAAAGACATTTTTAAATATTATTTTTAAAGCGATATCCACTGTGGTTTAGACATATGAAATGGCGCTCATATGACCTTATGCAGTTGCAAGCGCCATAAAACCTCTACAAAAACTAAACTAAAAGACATATGAAACAGAATGCTATCGAAATTCTTTGTCTCAAGTAATGAAGATACAGGAAGGAGATGACACATATAGAAATGTAGGAAACACACTCACACACTTAACTCATGCACAGGCGCATACAAAGAGAGAAAATAGATAAGGACAGACAGGCAGACAGACAGACAGACAGACATGTAGGCAAGGCAGCAGGAAGGCAGACTTAGAGAATACGAAAGGGGGAAGGAATAAGGAATCGTAGGCAGATATCAACAACAGCAACAAAAAGAAAATCCAGTGGTTCAAAGCGTCAAATGCTATCAGACAATGAATCAGAGAGTTGGTGAGACAGAAGGGAGCGGGTTAAAGTGAGTGAGAGAGAGAGAGAGAGAGAGAGAGAGAGAGAGAGAGAGGGAGAGAGAGAGAGAGAGAGAGAGAGAGAGAGAGAGAGAAAGAGAGAGAGAGAAAGAGAGAGAGAGGGAGAGGAAGAGGACTGTGGTCTCATTGTACTTTTTTTTCTTCTTTAGAACAGCAGCAAATAAGATCTAGACTTATAAATACATTCGAGTGTCATTGAAGGCAATTCAGATACAAGAGTACATTTTATTTAAGAATCGCACTTTAGTGGAAAAGCTCAATCAGACTGTCAGTGTGGAAGTTATTCTTTCCGTTGCCCTTTTGGTACTTCGACTGGCATAGAAATTCGTCTTTCTCCTTTTTCTCAGAACTGACACAGAGCCAGACATAGAGGAAGCCTGAATGTATAATTTGGAGCAATTGTCTAGGTGGAGACTAAAAGCTTAAAGTATTAAACAGTAAATAGAATGTACATGTTTTGAGATGGGATACAATGCTTTCTACTGTCAAATAAATTAAACCGTTTGTTTCTAGACATTACTGGTAGTGAACGAGCAATGGTAAGTGTCTTCTTTTTACATAAAATCAGAAAATATAAGACCAGAGGCGAGGCCCCTAAACCAATGCCTACAGACACTGGGTGATTCATCAACTTTGAAATGGAAACGATAGAATAATATCATGTTTCTCGAAAGCAGACACCCTGTTACGTTCAACACTAACACTAATAAACGAAAGATACGAGAAATTCAATGGCATACTATCTTATAGTGTGCTTATCAGCGTGTACACACACACACACACACACACACACACACACACACACACACACACACACAAACGCAAGAACTCACATAAACATATTGTTCACGCAAACACACGCGCACACACGCGTACCCACACAAACACACACAAACGCACGCAAATGCACACACACATGCAAACACACAAACACATACACACACATACAAACACACATACACGAAAAACACATACTCACACATTAACACAGGCACACTTTGCGGATGCTAGCATACAGGAATACAAGAACGCCAAGCGTGTCGCTTCTTTACAGGTCAACATGGCCCAGCTGCCTTAGCTCTTTGTATTAACTTCTCCGAATAGTTGTGTGCTCAGAACGTTTTTATCGAGTCATCCACATTCTCAAAAACGGCACTCGTATTTGAAATCACACAGCGTAACAGGTATTGATTGTAAAAACGTCTGGACTAGCGTAATATGTTCGTGATTGCCTCATCACAGAACGAAGGTCCACCCTCTCAAGACGGGGACACAAGGGAAATCACTCGTGCAGGCCTACAGACAGAACTCTTCAATCAAGGAGGAACTTCTTCAGACCCCATCTCTCCAGCCCTGCCTGAATTAGATCAGTCAGTTATGTGACGTCACAATGCAACGGCCTTCCCAGGACGTTCGCTAAGCGACTGGAAGCGATCGACGTGACCTAAGATTCCTGGGGGTTTTTTTTTCACTTGCTGTGGGATTTTACGTCCTTCTCACTCACTTTTTATGTAACAGCGAAAGTGAACAGCAGATAATAGATAAACAATTAATATGTCGGTCATAAAAATGATAACGCCAGTAAAAGTAATAATTCAATAATAAAGAAACAACAGCACAAAACAGCAAAACACAACAGCAAACGGCAATAGCAAATCGCAAAATCAAAACACAAAACAGCAACAACAACAACAACAACAGCAACAACAACAATAGCAACAGCAATAACAACAACAAGAACAAGAACAAGAACAACAACAACAACAACAACAACAAGTACAACACAGCAACGAAAACAAGGAACAAATACTAAAGGTCATGATTCAAATTCAAACCCAATTCCGAAATAAACAGAAAACAAAACCCAACTCCTTTTAAAAAATGTGACTGCAGGGTCTCGCAACAGTCCACTCCAATATGCAGATTCAAAAGCCGGTGAGCCTCGCATGGCAGAGCACTTCTAGGTTAGTCTCCTTTAATTAATTTCCCTGCCGCTTACTACCTAAGACAGACAACAGGGCCTGCACGTGAAACATCTCCAGCTGCCTGGCGTGTCCCCAGTATACTGTCTACGTCTCCCAGCCAAACAGAGAAAGCCTTGTAAGACCAGCGACCTTGTACACTTCAATCTTGTTAAGCTGGCAGGCGGTTTTGCTGTTGATCCTTTCAAGGGCGGGTAGGAAGTTTAAAAACAGAGATGTCGCCACCACGAACTTTGAAATACTCCTACTATCTCAAATAGAAAAGTGTATCATCTTTGCTCTAAATGTAACATAATACAATGTTATTTCCAAGACAGGGCCAATCAGGTCTTTGCATCCCATAGCACAAAAAATTCTTACCTCAGACAGTAGTAGTAGTAGTAGTAGCAGTAGTATTAGTAGTAGCAGTAGTAGTAGTAGTAGTAGTAGTAGTAGTAGTAGTAGTAGTAGTAGTAGTAGTAGTAGTAGTAGTAGTAGTAGTAGAACTACTCCGCTTACATTTACTGCAATGAGAAAAAAATAGATTAGAACAATTAATGGCAACACGCACAAGTCCCCCCCCCCTCTCTCTCTCTCTCTCTCTCTCTCTCTCTCTCTCTCTCTCTCTCTCTCTCACACACACACACACACACACACACACACACACACACACACACACACACTCTCTCTCTCTCTCACACACACACACAAATACACACACACACACACACACACACACAAAACACAAACACAAAACAAACTCAAACACGCACACATACACACATCAGAAGTGAACATTCATTTTCCTTTACCCTTTTTTCTCGTCCTTTGTCGTCCTTTCTACTGTCTCGACCCTCATCATCAATCCTTCTTGCTCTGGTCAACAGCGGCACAACAAATAGCAGACCGTTGCTGTACTATCAATGTCAGGACCTTAGTTTACTTCACTTTACTTCCTCTTGTACCTCTAGGGCGTAGAGTCGAGAAAGAGCTTCCTGTGTCTAGCAAGTTTGGTGGCCTGGCTGGGTGGGATATTGTATGTTCTCAGGGTATCCTTCAAACCCTGGATCCAGGTCTTTCTTGGTCTTCCTCTTGCCTTGTACCCTGATACTTTACTGTAGTAGGCTTTACTGGCAAGCTGGTTAGGTGCCATACGTGGTAGATGTCCAAACCACCTGATTGTTTTCCTTCAAATGTAATGGAGGACAGGTGTTGTTCCCACAATTTTTCTGATCTTGTTTCTGACCATGTCCCGTCTGGTTTTGATGACGGCTCTCCTTAGACATCTCATCTCGAAGTTGGTTATCTTGCGTTCCAGACTTTTGGTCAGGGTCTATGTCAGGCTCTGGTAAGTCAAGGTGGGGATGAAAAGTCAGGACCAATCAGACCAGGGGGCTGTTGTAGTCTAGAGGTTAAGGTGTTCACCTTTCATCCGGGTTCGAATCAGGATAGCGACGGAAAATTTTCTTCTCTAAGATTTTCTCCTTCACATCCTCTCTAACAATGTTCTGTCGTCTGCTTTCGTCTACACTTTCTCAAAAGTCCCGAGTGCAAGTTGCGCACGTTAAAGATCCCTTGGCGGTCCAAAATCGATAAGAGCTGGCTTCCTACCAACTGAAAATGTTTAATGTGTTCCGCGCGCTCATATGACCTTATGCAGTGGGGAGCGCCGCATAATCACTTACAAAAAACAAAAAACAAACAAACAAACAAGCCAGTTTTCTCAGCAGACGACAAAGTTGTGCTGTCTGGACATCGTCCGTCTTACTACGATCGACTGACTCCCCCAGGTTAGAAAAGAGTTCTCGCGCGTCAAAACCAGTGAGACGACCTCTGTTTGGCTGTGCGTAGGAGTCTTACTTTGCCTGAAGTTTTCTTTCGTATCGTTTTTTGTTTCCTACGGTTCTTCCCACCTGTTTTGTTTTTTACTCTTCCGTGTTGCGCAAATTTTGGTCGATAAGTTTGGGTAACTTCAAGTAGGGTCGACAATGGTAACTTTCCGACGAACCCTGGAGCTTCCTTGATCTGCATAATGGAACGGGCTGTTCTTGTCAGATTTTTCTAGGATTAAAAAAAACACAACAAAAACAAAACTTACAACAACACGACCCTATGTCTGCTGTTTTTATTTTTTCTAAGGCTACAGTAGAATCTGGTTCAAGGTCAATGGGTCTAATAAGATAACAATTGCATACGCTGGAGTTGGTGAATATTTATTTTGGCCTCAATGGTGGTAGTAAAGCTGAAAGAAATAATACTAATACTAAAACTACTACCACTACTACTACTAAAGATACTACTAATAATAGCAATAGTAGCAACAATAACAACTACATGTATAATGGTAATGATAATAATAATTTATTAATAATAATAATAATAATAATATCCTAATAATAACAGTAATAATGATAATATTGATAACAATAACAATAATAACAACAATAATAATAATGATAACAATAATAATAATAATACGTAATAATAACAATAATAATAATAATAATAATAATAATAATAATAATAATAATAATAATAATAATAATAATAACGATAAAGAGGGGGGGGGGGGGGCTTGAGTATTTTAATCGTTTGGGTTTCTTCAAGGAATTATCAAACCTATCATTCATTTTCAACAAATGTTCATCGATATTGATTTTATTCTTCATCTAATGTTGAGAGGAGCAAAGGTTGGAAGGGAAGGTGTGTGTGACAGGGCGATCAGAGGGTGGGAAATGGGGGGATGCGGGACATGTGGGGAACCATATCTTGAGGAAGTAAAAGTTTATTATTCGTGTTTGGTGGGTTTTTTTTTTTACTTTCTTAGTGGCACGAACTGACAAACAAGTTGAAAAAGTGAGTACGGAACTTGATGCGGATTCCGTGCTGGAGACCCCTTTTTTTTAAGAGCAAGGGGGGGGGGGGGCGGGAGGGGAGAAGTCCACTTTATATTATAAAAACGGTTTTCTTTTCTTTTTCTTTGGTCTCATTGGAGGTGGGAGAGTGCCTGCGAAACGCATTTCTTGGTGTCTGTTTGCCCTGTATGCCTATATTTGGTTATTGCTGTTTTTATTTTATTATTTTCCCACTTTTTTTTCTATCGTCCCACAATTGTAAAGAAATTTGAAAACTCGGAATGTCAGTTCCCGTGAGCGCTGGTGTTTATTATAACGATTGAAAGAAACGTATTTCTTTGACTTATTTCCATTTGATTTCTTCGGACCTCAGCCAAGCTCCCTTCACTCATTCCCATTTATTTAGAATTAAAATCCCTTGGTCTAGCTTTTGATTTTGCTGAAAATGAATGCAGATAAATTTGGATTCAAAATCATATACGAGCCTTTAGCAAAGTGGAGTTTTCGGAAATCTTTGGCGTATATCACATTTTGATTAATGTTGCTTTCTGAAAGTTCAGTGCATATAATGGATATATTATATGTGTGTGTTTGTGCGCGGGCGCGCACACACAAACGCACACACACACATACACACACATACACACACAGGCACACACACACATGCACACACACACACACACATACACACACAAAGTGGAACACTGCTAAAACATTTTTTAAAAATGTTTCCTGTTTTTTCCCCTCCAAATTCAAAGTAAATTTGCACAACAATAAAACCATTTCTTTTGGTCTTGCATCGACTGCATTCTCACACCAAAATAATGCAATTTGAAAAGAAACTATGAAACGAAGCATAGATTTTAAGATGGATGTGAAGGCTTAACGTGTATTCAAGACTGGGGGAACTGAATGCAAACATTGTACAACAGCAGCCTTTTTTACAAACATCCAGAAAGAGAAAGTCGTTTCCTCTCCACGAAAAGGGAAATTTTATAGTGAAGATGATTTCCGAAAGAAATGGCTTGAAAAAAAAGGCCTGCAATTGTATGTCCAGAGAAAGCAAACTTATTCAAAGTGAAATACTTTCAGCTGTTATTGCTGATAATGTTGACAAGACTGGAGCAGCGCAGCTTAGTCTTTATATGGGGCTATGGCAGTAAGTGCAATATTTATATTTTATGCTGACGTGATTGAACTGGTCCTCAAATAAAAAATTCAAGAAAGGAAATTTGCCTCAAAAGATTATAGCTATACTTGGTTCTACCTGTGTGTATAGGCATATATTTTTTTCATGAAATTACCCCCCTCCCAAAAAACAAAAACAAAACAAACCCAACAAAACAAACAAACAAAACAAACAAAACAAACAAACAAACAAAAAAACAAATAAGAAAATAAACAAACAAAATAAAGAAGAAAAGGAAAAGAAGAAAAACAACCTTACCGGAGGAGAACAAGGAAAATCGATCAACACTTGTCATCTATCATCCAAGTCGGAATTGCACAGGAATTTCATCCACCAGCATCAAAATTCGTCAGCATAGAGAGCTGTCATGCTTCAATAAAAAACATGCACTAAAAGTTATTAAATAGTAGCAAGTAAATGCTCAGTTTTAAACAGAGGTAGTTGTACAAAGTATTCATATTTCGACGCTGATGCAAACTACACGTATTTATAAGCATGTTGCCTTTTAGGGACTTTTTTGGTGATCAAACTGCTTTTTCACTTCATTCATGAATGCTGGTAAAACATTTGTATGCATATTATAACAATTCTTCATTTAAGTAACAAAACATTCTGCGATCAATTTTGATAAATGACTTCAATTAGTTGTAGTGAAAATAGTTGTCGTGTACGGCCCACAAAACAACACATATTTTTATAAGCGCTCCGTGTGGCCCACAAAGAAGCCTCATTTTGACATGCTTGCTTTAACGTATAATGTGCATAATATGTATTTACTCATTCGTTTGTTAACCAGTTTGTAAAGGTGTGCACAGACAATGAATCTATGTCGAGGTCAAAACAATCAGCATTAGATTAATTTTTTTCTAAAATCTAAACATTGATACTGATTTTTTTGGTAGTAAAGAGAGTGCATGTAATTCTCAAAGGATTTCGAAATTAAAAGCAGTTTCAGATCAACGTCCGACTTCGACCAAATGCACTGTGAGCGCAGTCCCGGGTAAACTGTCTTTTGTAAGTCACATTCGCAGCCATGCATCGGTTGGGATGGAAATGAACAAAGGCCACAATGTAACACTTTTTTTTCGTATCCATTGTTCATATCATCAAATAAGTTTGGTGCCAAAATTTCAAGTCCAGGTGCCAAAAACTTTCCACTATCAGGCTCAAAATACACTCATGGAACAGATCTGTATAATGGGAAAATGTACTCTTAATCTATTTGGCACCTTAACACAGAGGCATATCGCATGTCGTGATAGTTTCGGCTTCATAATAGTTGCTATCTCATTCTCTCAAATTGGGGTTAGCTTGCAACAAAAGCCGCTTTACACTTCATGCCAACCGGCATATTGAAGTTGGTTCAGAGTTTACGAGATGAGTTTCCAGTTCTCTCGTCAACGTCCGATTCCACAGTCGTGATTTTACCCTAATCCGATTCAGTATTTCAGACAGTCGAATACAAACGTCTTTCTTTGTCAGTTCAAAATTTGCCTTGTTTAGTTCAGTTTTGCTCTCTTTGACTTTTTGGGTTTTTTCTTTCTTTCTTTCTTTTCTTTTTTTTTTGGGGGGGGGGATTTCTGAGTTTTCTTTTTTCATTTCTGAAGGGGGTCGGGGTTGGGCTGGTTTGGGGGAGGGTGGTCGGGAGGGGGAAGGGTGTTTTTAATGTCCTAGGGGTTTATGTCCTGGCAACAATGCTCCCAGAACGGTGTTTATGTCTTATTGACCGTCCCTTTCCTTTTCCAAAGAGATATCATGGTTGCCAAGTACAGTCAAATCTTTGTCACATCAAAGGGATAAGAACTATATACTTTAAAAAAATTATAAGTTGCTTTCAATGCCATATGAACTTTCCTGCTGAAGTGTGTTATTGGAAAGCTGTAGATTATAATCATTTCAACCTTGACGTAAAGGAGCTATTTTTAGAAATTTAGGGCACAGAGACAATGTATATCTCGGTTGGCTATTCATACAATGTAGGTTGTCAAGTTGTCCGAGTCAGTGAATGTGGGAGGCTCTAAAATATCAATCAGAACGAACAGAACGAGAATTGTCGAAGATATCTTGAAGAAAACTTGAAAAATAGATGAAGGAAAAGACAGTTTGAAACCATTCTACATCTATATTTTTTTCCTTCTTTATTTTGATATACTGTATTTTACTATGATTTTAACAGAAATAATGAAATGTACAAGATCACAAGTATAAAAACTATAAACAGCATTATAAATGACCCATCCCACCCCATTCCACACAAAATTATAACATCACGCAGCGGTAGACAAAACCACGAAGAACAAGTAAAGAAAATTCCAAAAGAAGTTATCTAACATCTGGAATAAGGTTGCTGTTGAAATAAACATCAATGTGTCTTGCCGTTGATTTTCTAAATTACGCAATATATCATTCGAATTTTATATGCATATAACATCTGCATGTGCTTGGAAGATGCATCTGGTGTGATATGTGTATTATTGTCAGCTTTATTTTCTCTTCATATTGAAGTTTTATTAAAATAATGTATAATTTGAATTCTATGTAGATCTATATCCACGATATTTTGTATTTTTACCATTCCTGTACACCCGATGAAAATTTCCCACTGGATCATTAAAATGATATTATCTTATCTTATCTTATCTTATCTTATCTTATCTTATCTTATCTTATCTTATCTTATCTTATCTTATCTTATCTTGTCTTATCTTATCTTATCTTATCTTATCTTATCTTATGAGAACCCAAGTAAATTTTGAGGACACGTGCAAGATTTACCCTTTTCTTAAAGGACTTCTGTTGGGAAAGTAATGTTATTGTGACCTCTCCTTAACTTACCGGTTATTCAGTTTTCAATTATTGATATGTCCTGACTCATAGCTAGCTAGCTAGCTAGATAGATATATAAGATAGATAGATAGATAGATAGATAGATAGATAGATAGATAGATAGATAGATAGATAGATAGTTAGCTAGCTAGCTAGATAGATAGATAGATAGATAGATAGATAGACAGATATATATATGGATAGATAGACAGATAGGTAGATATAGATAGACTGCCCATACCGGAATGATTCACAACGTTATGTCTCAGATTATAGCAAACGATTTACGGCATTCACGCTACACCTATTGCCCCACCTACGTCTGTCTGCATTTCCCATTGGACGAAAAAGGTCAGAAAGGGGAGAGTCGTATAAATGCGCACTCACAATTGTTTGGTATATTTATTACTTTTGCCCCTTAATCACATCAATTGTCATTCACTATTATTGGGCGACGAGTGGGCACGAAAATAGCTTAACCTCCACTGACATTCACCTTTTGCTCTTGTGTCCTGTCTTTGATGTCCCCTTTACCTCAAGCCAGCCCACAGCGAGATTGACACGGAAGCATTTCTTGCTCTTTTGTTGGGGATTTTTTTCGAGGCAACAGGTCTGGAATTGTGTCGGAGACCACCTCCCGAGAGAACGAAAGGAAATTTGTGGGCGCTAAATCGCCTCTTTTTGGAGACGTGACGAGACGAGTATTGGAGCGCTGAGACGCGAACAAACATGGGAACGAGAAAATCAGTTCACGGATCTTCTAGCTATTGCGGCGTCGGCCCGCTTTAATATCTATGTCTATTTTTCTTTCCATGGCTTGGTTAAACAAAAGATTTGCATTATTGCCTGGAGTTGTCATTAAACACAAAGACTCTCGCGGGTAAAGGATTGCCTTCAGGTGGTGGCTATTCTTCGTTTCATTGGAGAATAGGGAGCGCTGTACCAGCTTGTTCAGTGTGGGGGAAGAGATTGTGGGAGAGAGAAACAAACAGACACATAGGTGAACACGTCGACATGGAGACAGACAAACTGACACTTATTACAGAAGGAACTCTAAAGGCTGATATATAGATAGATAGATAGATAGATAGAAAGATAGATAGATAGATAGATAGATAGATAGATAGATAGATAGATAGATAGATAGA
>NW_004797515.1:100480-102302 GCF_000002075.1 Aplysia californica | reverse complement strand
ATATATATGTATACATATATCTATCTATCTATCTATCTATCTATCTATATCTATACAAAGATAGGTGTATAGATAGTTAGATTAATAGGTTTTAAAGCTTTAAATCTGAATGTTCATCTTAGCCGTATGATCTCTACAATAGCTTTGACTCATTTTTTCAGTGATGCTTACCTAATCTTAGTTTGTTTGTTGGATCTCTGTACCTTACCAAGATCATTACATCCTTAGCCATATTTTGACTTACGCTATGGTAATATTTTTATAATGTCTTCTTGAATATTCTCATTCTAAGCTCCATCATCTAAGGGGAAGCATAAGAGGTTCATTAACATTTTCTATGTCGAGGAGTGAGGAAAAAGTATAGTTTTGATTATGAATTTCACAACTCTGATATAAAGTCCGCCGAAGGTATGTCAGTGCTTCCAACTTACAACACCTAATGTTTTGGCTGGAGTGCAAGAGGAAGACCAAGGCGACGCAAGAGCGACTCTGTGGGAGACACCCTCAGAATACACAACACGTCTCTCCTGCAGCCCACTCGCCAGACTGCAGTAAAAAAACCCGGCTGTATCTCCCAGCTACGCCCACGGGTATCGGCAAAAAAGGCATAAAGTAAAGTAAAAGTAAGCAAGGATTGTTGCTGGCAAAATTCTCAACCCTTTTTATGCAATAAAACAGGTTCGTTTGCTTTCCACACAAAAACAATATCCCTGAAAAAAGTTCAAGTGGTTCTTTGCATGATAAGCCACACATTTTAGCAATCGTAGACGACGCCATTCTATGAATAGTTTATTGTTTTCCTGTGGTGTTGTTTACTTGAAATGCCTTGTCGTTGCTGAGCAGCAGTTTTTTTCTGTAACTGATATATTTTAAAATATACAAAGGCTTTTGTTGTTGGGTTTTTTAAACAATGTATTCCCAGAACATTTAAGATGACACACACTTTGACATATTGACCCAAGAGCACCAGTCGTATATTTACTCTTCCGTTTCGCTTTAATGTGTTTAAAGGTTCAATAAAAAGAGATCGTAGAGGCAAAGGCAAACAATAAGTGACAGACTAGTAAGACGAAACATCTGGCCAAGGTTACTAAAATAGTCACACAAAAGGGAGCGTGGGTGGCAGATGGTCCCTTGTCAGCCAATAAATAAGTATGCGTCACAAAAATAGCAAATCGAAAGTAATAAAAAGGGCGTGTTGGTTTATTTCAATTTGAAAACTTCCTTCCGATTTCTGCGAGGTGGAAATGAGTAGTAGTTTTTATTATAGGGTTGTCGGTACAAACGAATGGTGTTTTTCACTATTGTGTATAATCAAGAAAATGTGATATTAAATGCTCCTATACTTTATCCCTCTTTCTTCTAATGGAACAAGTCATTTTAGTAGGCAAAGATGATGACGAAATATGAAATTTCCCCCCCCATATCTAATCTTATACTGTTTGGCTCTGTAAAAATTAAGTTGAAGTTGAAGTAGCTGTCTACTGTTACACAACTGTTTTTTAAAGGATTATTTTTTTCTTTTTACATAAAAAATAATTAATGTCTCTCACTAACACCCCCTCCCCTTTTTTCTCTATCTATAAATCTCTGTCTACGTCGACGTATCTCTGATATAACCCGTGCCCTCTACTTATTTTACTCTTTATTATTCCTGGAATCTGTTCGTCATGAAAAAGGGGCTTCTGTCGTGCCGATTAGCAGTTAAAAACAACTCAACATTCTCAAAGCTTTTCTGCTCCTCACCAGACACCCTGCGTAATCGATCCGGGTGGAAACAACACTCATACTTTATAGAATACTGCTTCAAGCCACCAACCCC
>NW_004797515.1:93215-98326 GCF_000002075.1 Aplysia californica | reverse complement strand
GGGGGGGGGGGTGATTGGTTTTTGTTTGTTTTTGTTTTGTTTGGCTTGGTTTTCTTTTATTCACATGGTGCTTATACCCGCGGGGACAGTCTGTCAAATAAGAGGGGCTTTTGTCTGGAGTTCAGTTGGCATTTCGCAGCAGTTACCAATCTAATTGAAGATTCGGTGTCATGTGTCACTGTCCTTTCGCGGGTTGGTGTCACGTCTGTGGGTTTCAAGGACAAAGGAACTGATTCTGATTAGTTTTGTTGGACTCGCGGCTAGATTCAGTATTTACATCTTGCCAATATAATTGTAATTGTAGTAATAGTTCCATGCTGAGCTGCTATGGGCATTTCAAACGCCTTGATTAACTGGAGAAACATACATATATGCGAGGCAGCGTGGTGGAATCAGACTCTCGTCAGTTTTTAGGCATGTAGAGTTATTGGTATCATCTTAAAGCTTGTTCACTTGTCTTTATTTGGATGAAAAAAGTATCCCTTTATCTTGAATACAAGTCGAGATAATTGCGAAAGAAGGAGGTTGGGGTCACCTGTTTTCAGAGGTAAAATTAGTGAGAAAATGGCGGCCAAAAGTTAGTTATTTCCTTTGCTTCAGAGTCCGTGGTAACTGAAAATTTACATTTTGTGTGTCTATAATCAACGTTTTTCAGAAAAATCCACACAGAAATGAGTTCTTTAATAGGCATGAATGGTGTTGAGCCAAAAAACAAAAATTCATAAAAATTCATAAACCTGCGGAAAAATGGAAGTTTCTTCATTTTGATTATTTTGACGAGAGCCTGATTCAACCTCGCTGCCCCACATATGCTGGAAGCAAATTTACACGACCAGAGAAGAAGGCGAGAACCCCCACCTCCCCCCCCTCGAAAAAAGATGAGAACAATACATAGAAACCTGGGTTGGGACCAAAACACCCTAGACAAGAATAGTGGCAAGACACGGGGCGTTTTGTACCTTAAAGATTCGAGCGAAAAGCAACGTCCAATACCCAGAAGAGTTAACAATAAGAAGAAGTGATCTATGACATAGCAGGTCCAATGTGAGCAGTCGAGTGGTTTGAGAATCAGGCTGAAATAAAAATGTCAAGAAATGTCTATGGGCAACAGTTTACTGATGAGTAGCTATTAGTTTTTTTACGTAGGTGTTTTACGTTCCCATCGACACAATTTAAAATATCAAGGAGGCGGGTTTCTGACTCTGCCTTTCAGGGTCAACCCGGGCAGAGAGCGATACAGCATCCTAGCAGAACGACCGAAATACAAAACAAAAATTTCTCCCCACTCGGGAATCGAACTTGGGTCTCACGTGTGCTGCAGCGAAGCGCCTGACCACTACACCACAGACGCCGGTAATTGTGTCTAGTCTTTGTACAAGAGTCATTACGTCAGAAGGGTGATGCACTAGAGCTGCGGCAAATGACGAATGACGTGTTTTTTTTCCAAGAAATGTTTATCGATCATATTGAATTGTTTCTTTTGTATGAAGAGCTTGAATGCGTGTTAATCTTGTAGCCTTTGTATACGTAAAAGACATTTCAACAAAGGGTAAAAGAATAGGTCTTTTTTCTCTCTCTCTTTTTTTTTGCTTAGTTAACCGATGAGGCACATAGTCATATTTCCGACAAATAAGAACAAAAATACTTTTTTGCTCTAGATGTGCAAGCTGGAGTTTGAGGTAAATGTTTTCTTATCTTAGTGTCCGGTTGACTGCTTCTAGCGACATGCCCTGCTCTTTAAAAACAATGAAAAAGAAAACAAAAGAGAACTCAATACGTTTTTCTTTTTACAAGACCTTGCACATACTTAAATGTCAAGAGTAAAACAGTTCAAAGTGAAATAATTTTTCTGAGAAGCGATGACAAACGAACTATTCAAATGTGGCACAGAAATCCATGTCCAGAGGCAGAAGAAGACACTCTACAAATGTGGGTTTTGATATGGGCCCTCTTGGGAGGAGGAAGCAGATCATCCATTCTCTCGGATGTTGACCTCACCCAGATCTTTCCCAACAATCTGTCGCCATCAACAATCACAGAAACAAAAACAGCAGCAGCAACAGTAATAATAACAACAACAACAACAACAACAGCAGCAGCAGCAGTAATAACAACAACAACAGCAGCAACAGCAACAGTAACAACAACAACAACAATAACAACAGCAGCAGCAGTAACAGCAACAGTAGTAACAGCAACAACAATAGAAAAGCCGTATTCAGTTACAACTGCAGTATTCGAAACCACTGGACAAATTAATTATTTTTAGGGGTTTTGTTTGGTTTGCTTTTGTTGGTTGTTAAAACAAAATTGGATGCAATCCAGACTAGTCCACATCACGGAAATCCCTTGCCGTGCAAACGTATGACGTCACAGTTGCTCGAACGAATGGCGTCAATTCATATCAATTTCGAGTCAGACACACGCAAAATATTTGCTGTTCTGATATCGTTTCAAGGCTATCAGACTGGGAGTTTGGCCGCACTCGTTTATCACACCGGGAGCTTGGAGGATCTTTCACTTTTTTCGCTTCATTTTTTTCTGTCTCTCTTTTTGGTCGGTTTTTGAAGCAGAACAAGTGCAGACTGTGCAATTTCCATTTTTCTCCATTTACTTGTTTGATATTTTATTACAGTCTTGTGTTGTTTACTCAGCGGGTCGTGGAAATATAAAACGGCTTGACTCCTTACGTTATTTCTCAGACTAATTTTCTATTTTCTAATCTGTTGTATATATCTGCTGGGGGGAGCTCGAAGCCCTCAATCAATGATTGTAGTCTTGCTTTTTGTATCCCTCTGCGAGTTCTGTCATATATTTTGCTGTACCCTCGGCATACTCTGATTATGGCCATCTCGATAAATGTGGCTTTCACCTTGGCTCAAGAACTGGGACTTTATTCTATCAAGACTGAAAATCTTTCTAATTTTTTTGTTTGGCCTTTTCCTGTTTTCAAGGCTGTATAGGCATTAACACACAAAACGCTAACGCAGCATCTGCAAGCGTGTGTAGACGCACATTCACTTACTCACGCACACACAAACACATATACATACATATGCACACAGAAACAAACACGCTCATTATGTACACAGTCACACAACAAGCACACACACATACACACAACATACACACAACATACACATACATACACAAAAATACCACACACACACACACACACACACACACACACACACACACACACACACACACAAACACACACACACACACACACACATACATACACACACTCACACACACACAGACAGCGATGTGGGAGGTGGCACATCGTTAACTCTGTTGATATGCTTGAGCGGTTGACTCTGGTTCGAAAACCCAACGGTTGGTTCTGAACTTGGTTGTTTTGGAGAATGTTTTGTCCTCCTACCCATTTGGCTCAGTTTTATCTGTGACGGACGTTGAATTCGGATATCCTGCGTCTTAGATAACCTTACAGAGCTGAAAGTGTCGTAAAGCCCACACAATGACGATTCCAGTGACAATGGTAAGGTTGGAGAGTTTGTGAAATCCCCAAATAACCAAACTGAAGAATGCCCCTTTAGGACAGAAGACCACGGAATAGCAACCGTGCTAAGCGAATACCTCGTTTTGTTGGCTTGATAGTGGTATTGATACTCAATGACTTTGTCGTGTTTTCGAAGCTTTCAGACAAAGATCGTACATAACAAGATAGTTCTCTCAGCCAAAAATGTGTCCGCGGAGCCCGCGCATTGGTTCAGATGGCGCTGCAGTCTTTGTTTTGAAGCTCTCGTTCGTTTCTCCAGAAAAAGAATAGGAATAGTACCGTTTGTTCGTTTCGCTTTTAGTGTTTTTCACACAAGTAGGGTAACTCTGTAAGCAAAGTCCACACTTTTTCGAAGAGGGCGCCACCGGATTTTCAGGACAGTTTTATAATTGGCCCAAAGAGAGGGGTGAACTATCTTGTTATGTACGATCTTTGTTTCAGATCAAGTTAGAAAGGTGGATGAAAATGGACTCTGATAAGACTTGGGGCTGCAATCGTATCATTTCAAAACACATTCTCCATTAAAATTCTTCTCGTGGCAGCTCTTTATGATCGCAGGCTGTGATCAGGTTCTGTTTTTTATGGCGTCAGAGGTTAACCGTAAGGTCGTGGGTTCACTTTCAGTTTGGAGCCCGACGTTGTCTTTGGGAAAAACAATTTACATGAATTGTACTCACTTGACTTAGGTAGGAATGGGTACCCAGCTATCATCATCACTATTCTGTGCCAGATCTGCGAAAGGCATCAGCGATCATGATTCTCCATTCCTTCCTTTGCTCGGATGCTCTTACAAAAAGTTACGTTTCCCTGATCTTTCCCTGTCACCCATTTGTTCAGGTTCCCCAAGAAGGTTGCTCTGAGCCTACCTCTGCCTAGCTTGCCTTCAATTTTGCAAATGAGAGCTAGATGTTCAAGACCTTTATGTCTGTTCAGGAGTTACAAAAACTGCATTTGTCGTTTCCGGATTGTTTTTAACAGTGAGCGTCCCACGTAGGCTTCATCAAGCACTACCTCATTTGATTTCTTTTCCTTCCACGATACTCTTAGCGGGCGGTCTCCTAAGAAACCACATTTCTGCTGCTTCTATTTTTATTTTCATTGTCTTTAGTGATTGTCCAGCATTCACAGTCATATAGAAGGGTTGATCCTACTTAGCATTTTAGAACTTTTATTTTGGTAGTCATTCAGATGTTTCTATTTTTCAGGATTGCGCTCATTTTATTGAAACTAGCCTTAGTCATTGTAATTCTCCGTTTTTATTTCTGTGGAACATTTGGCATCAGATGTTATCATATATCCTAGATATTTAAACTGTTGGACTTGTTTGATCTTTTCACCTTTGCTACTTAGATTACAACTATAGGCAGCGAAAATATCTTTTCATTTTGTTAGTTTTTGAGCGCGTTTGATCCACAGTTTGCATTGTATGCTTCCCGGGAAGTCGAGAAATCTGGGGTAGTTATAGTTGTAACTCATAGAGCATGCTGTAAAGCGTGGATATTCGCTATAATATTATAAAGTATTTATTGTTGTTGTTTTGTTGTTGTTGTTATTACTATTATCATCATTATAATCATAACTATTATTG
>NW_004797515.1:86755-89255 GCF_000002075.1 Aplysia californica | reverse complement strand
TCTCTTGGGTCTTTGGTTAGAATTCCAGCATCAGTGATAGGATACGTTTTCCACGGAACCCCCCCCCCCCACGAAAACAAAGAATCGAGAGCCTTATAGCAGTCACATGAAATGAAACTAAAGCAGTACATTGAATGTATCACAATTTTGGCGTTACTTGCAATACTGATTGATTTCATGAGAACGGCAAAAACAAAACAAAACCAGAAAACAGAAAAAAGAAATAAAACTGCACTGTTTTAGGGAAGAGCTAGGACAAACAGACTAACATTGGAAAAGGGTAAAAAAAAAAAGGAACCATCAAAAATAAGGTTGTAGTAAAGCTTTTACAATGTAGTGTACTTTCAAGTGAGCACAGGCGAATCCTGATTATTGCGTCTACTCACAAGACTGTTACTACGTACCGAAATCACGAGGCCACCTTTGTAAATGCGAGAAAGGGAATGAACTTGGTATCAACACATTTTCAATCATTTTTACACTGTTGGCTATGTATCAAGTCTCCAGGTACAGTTCCCGGCTTGTTTTTCTTTTGACCTTCACGTGATATTTTGAGTTTATCGTCAGTTGTCAAAATGTGGCGTAGAGACAAAGTTTAATCCGGATAAATATAGCATATTATATTTTTACACATTATACATTGTATTATGTTCTTTCGTGGGGTGAGAGATGGGGGTGAGGGAGGGGGTGGGTGTAGGTTTCCTCATTAATTCATGAGTGAACCCCACCGACGATGAATCTTATAACCTTTGATTTGATATATTATGACACCGTCTAGAAAATCAGTTGCTCAATTTTTAAAACAATCCTCAGACAATCGGCAGGGCCCACAGTCATCGTACCGAAGGCTTTGGGTGAAAATTGTTGTTCTTGAGCGTCTATCTCTCGGTTTTACAAAAGACAACTTAAAAATGAAGTTTTAAATAAAATAATAGACTGTCATAAAAATAATTGTGCGACAAGCATCAAGAGAAAATCCTGAATAAAGCTGGAGGGTACTCGAGGCAGAAGCCACTGCCAAGAATGTACGCGTATTCTTTAAAAACAAAACAAAAACGACAACAAACAAATAAGAATAAAAACCCCAACAAAAAAAAGCAAAACAAAACAATGCATTGACCCCCTCAAAAAAACAACAACAACAAACAAACAAAAAAACAACTAAACCCCCCCAAAAAACAAAAACAAAACAACAACAACCCATCACAGACACAGTATTGCACTGCTGATCACAAGTCATACATATTTGAACAGTTCACGTGATGTAACTGCCTGTACATACAATATCCTTAAATATTAAAGTACTTTAATAAATATCTAATAACTTCATACGTAATATATTCTTCAATTCTAAATTACAGTTAATGATATGAGGACGGGTCATGGGGTAATAATATTTGCACTACCAGCACACACATGCATAAACATACGTTCTCACTCACACGCACTAGTGCGCACACACATGCACACACACACACACACACACACACACACACACACACACACACACACACATCCCGGATACATCATGAGGAATACCAGCATAAAGGTATTAACAACTTAAAGCAGCAAATATAATGGACACACAAATCACAGTTTATTGAATGGTTAAATGACATTACAAAAATGTGTATATCTGAAAACAAAGAGAACCCAAGGCTTATTCCAAATACGCTGACGCCCAGACAAGTTGTTAACCAGTGGCTTTGACACATTGCTACCTTAGAATCACAAAGTTCTATCCGTCCAGTACCTAGTTCTGAGAAATGTGATGCCAGAAGTTTTGGGTTTCACAATATTTTAAACTTTTTCGAAAGCAATTCTTTGAATATCTTCATAGCGACTCGGAATAGTTTTATGGTTTTGATAGAGCAGATGGGCTATTTGATTTCTGACCTCACGCTTTTACTAACTCAAAACGGCCAAACATGTCAGATGGAACTTAGTAATTCTGAGGTAGTGAAATGTGGCAAGTAGCCAATATACCCACAATTACTCTAACGCTTACTAAATGCTTTTATGTTAATAACGATGGCTACCACTGTCAATGTCGATATAAAACAGCTACGTGGTTGAACCCAGCAAAGTCAACTAACAAGAAGAACTTGTTTTAAGGGACATGAAGATGAAATGTGAACAACCTTCAGACTCAACCAGTGTGCAATAAAATTATTCAATTTCAGAATTCATTGCGATGTGTTGTTGTCTGTTTTCGTGTCTTAAATTATCACCTGTAAATTTAACGGAATGAGTTCTCTATACTCGCCCTGTCGCCCCCGTGTCTCGCCTGTGCCAATACACAAACAGTAAATAGTATTCCATCCTCTCCAGATGCCTTATAGACTGAGACAGAATAAGATTCAACTGTCGTTTAATGTTTATGGATTTAGTTCCTTAAAATATTATTATCCTTTAGCTCCTGTTATATTCTGAACCTTAGTAACGCGCTCTAGAGGGAACCCTTAAGAACACACACACACACACACACTCACACACACAC
>NW_004797515.1:81801-86655 GCF_000002075.1 Aplysia californica | reverse complement strand
ATAGATAGATAGATAGATAGATAGATAGATAGATAGATAGATAGATAGATAGATACTGGCCGGCTTAAGGGCGGTACGGACAACCAGCAGAGCGAGTGAACAAATGACAGTTCTCATTATTTAGGTATTCCTAGGAGACATCACACATGGCAAGGCACAGCGTTATAATAGAAGATAGAGCAGGCTTCGCAACAGACTACCGCATTCCTCCACCTCCCTTTTATGTCTTTCCAGCTCTCTCTCATTCTGAACAAGAGCCGTAAACCCCTTCTCATCCCGAATAAACGCCCTCACAAACGCACACGGACAGAATGTACATAAGTACGCTCACACACACACGCGCACGCACACACACACACACACACACACACACACACACACACACACACACACACACACACACACACACACACACACACATAAACAGAGGAAACAATCTTTACACCTACACTAATATCTTCCACCGACCCATACGATCGACACGCCATTTCTGTTGTTATGGTCTGAAATTTTTATCATGTTTTTCGAACAGGTAATTCCAATCTTGCCGTGACATGTAAGAGACTAAGTAGTTAATCCCGTATAAAATATGTCTCCGCGATAATGTGTGTGCACTAAGAGAGTTAAAATAGGATTGCGTTTATTGCAGTTATTTGGTCGCTTTTAAGCACAAGGGGGCTGTCCCGAAAAATGCAGTTTTGAGAAAATCGAAGTTAAAGTTTTTGCACCTTGTTCAGTTTCTTTTAAAGGCAAGGAGAGTTTTCTCTATAACCAAACAAATATACACACCAATGAAACCAAACTTCTCTTATAAGTAGGGCAATACCCACTTTTGGTGTAGGTCTAGATTTCTGGAAACTCCCAAATCTGGATTAGCCCGCCTGTCCTTAAAAGCAACCATTTTATTTGTCTTGTATTGAGTTAGGATACTGGCGTGCTTTGGGTAGCGGCTATGTGGGGGACCGACAAACTGATCGCCTCATTCGCGGTCTGAAAACAAACGTGTTTCGTTTTTGAGGCTGCGATCAGTCGGGCAATCGGTTTGTGCTACGATGGTCGCTTTATGCCCTCAATCTAGCTAGCCCCGTCTACCAAATCGAACCGACCCGAACCAAGCGTGCCAATGCGTACTGGGTAGTAGGCGCTCTACCGACATATGCTGAAGACCTCTGGACGTTTGATTCAAGAATGATTATTGCTTTTTTGTTGACTATCTTTGTTTGTCTGCTTGGACATTGTATCAAATTATTTACATTGTGTAGATAGGGGCACACAACACGTTCAATGGAAATATCAGAACATACTTTGTGGACGTAACAGTTAAATGATGACTACTTCAGTGGGTGGCTAAAATGTTTCTTGTTCTTTGCATACGATGACTATTTCTATAATATAAGTTATCAGCATATAAAATTAAATAATCCCAGAATAAACAGAAAATCTTCGTTCGTTGGTCAAAACCATATTTTATCTACTGCACTATATCAAGTGACGACGTCACTTATATTCGCAAAACAATAAAAGTAATAATTTTTACACAAACGCGAATTTTTTTTTCAGATCTATATTCTTCAACTGACTACCCAGAGTACATGATGAAAATGAAACCTGCACCTTCCACCGAAGTATGTGATACCTTTGTACCTTCTTTTGGTGACACGAATTGACTTCGGTTAGACCCAACGACCGACATATTGTAAGCTTTTTACTTTGAGTTGGATCAGAGGTTTAGGTATGAAAAGATCCCCATGGTCGATATTGATCTTGAGATTTTAGTCAGCCCACAGAAGCTTGAGATATTATTTCACGTTACATTAACGTCCAACTTATTTAGTATGCATTAAATCTTTTCTAAAAGAAAAAAATTGAAACTGAAATACCGTTGTTATATTTCCTGTTTGTTCTGAGGTTCCAAAGTTCCATTGATTCGCTTATTATTATTCTGTACGAAGTATAGTATGTATTTCACTGATGTTTTGAAAAGTCCTGGATCTGCATGTCTAGACTAAGGAAAGCAAAATGTGGTAATTATATGAATAAAGCCGTTGCAAAGGGAGACTTGGGAAACCCCAAAGAATGTCAGAGAAAAGGACGTTTAATTGAACAAAACAACACGGGAAAAGTTTTAAATCTACTGAGTAATATTATTCTTTCCTTTGATACTGCTGTTCACAGATGGGAATTGCTCTCCGATCTGGCCTCGGGCAGGATTTTAAGCAACTTTATCTTTAACTATGCTGACGACATTCCCTCTCTGGAGAATATCAAGAGGTCAATATGTAGAAGTAGGGGACTGGTTCTTGTGTAATCTGCTTTATTGCCCAGGAAAAGTTGTATCATGTATACTGCTTTGAGATCATCTGCCAGGTTCGCGTGTAAGTTAAGTTTAAAGTATCTTCGACCTGTTCGCAGTGCTATCACATCTACCCAGTGTTCTGACGAGAACCGGGCTCTACCCCTTCCTTGTGACCTACTAAGTGTTTGAAGAATGTTAAAAATTAAAAGTTAATACAAGTCTTTCCTACACACTGGAATCTGGATGAGTTTCGTTCATGATCTTGATGGTAGCACTTTGCCCAGTACTACAACGAGCACATTTGTATGTGTAACATGATGACAATGAAGTACATTGTATTGTTGCTGTTGTCAATGAATCATGAAGACGAAAACACTAAGCAATCTGCAAAGTTAAAAAGCCAATAGGAACCTGAAATTGAGACATCATTGTAGTAAAGGTAAATGGTATTCTGCAACTTTCTAACCCGTCGTCATTGGCAAAACAATCTGTAAGCACCCAAGCAGCTGCACACAATAAATCACCTTATCATGCCACTTTGTGGAAATAAAATTATTGCGAAAAGGTCCATGTTTAACTTTCAAACGACAGTCACTCTTGAAGTAGAAAACATACCTATTACTCTGTATTAGTGTTTAAAAAACCCCATCCGACCTTGTCGTTTTCTTTTGAAATGGTGCGTGTACGAATTGTGCGAAAAAGTTTGATGCATTGTGAAAAACAATTTTATGCAACGTTCCAAGAGCTGTGGTATCACTCTGACTTCATGGCCCACCGTTCAATTCTGCGAGACTCAGCAACACACATCTTAGCAAGCCGCATTCCTTTCTGAAGTCGTTACTTTCATAAACATATTCGCAGTAGACATTTTTTTTATCAAATGCCGACTACCGCGTGAAAACTCTTCCATAGGAAGCAAGCATTACATGTTCATTAACACACAGTATTACTGTTTTAACATTTTAAAGGCCACCTCAGAAATGTTCATCCTCGATTCCGTCTTTTCTGATGAACATAGCTCTAGAAATAATCATCCCATTGAGCGTGCACGAAATAGCTGTGCTTTCCTCGGTACTGTCGGATTACGTATAAAAATCTCTCCCTTTCCAATACATATTTTCCTCTTATCAAAGTCTCGTGATTTTGTCATTGAATAAATGGTCTCTGCTTGTTTTTCTCAGAATTGACCCATTGTCTGAGCTGTGTGCCTCGTATTCCGACTTCCGAAACTTGTTACGAGAAGCTGAAGATTTTGAAGGTGGCGGAAGATACGCTCCACTCCCTCCCCCACCTCTTCCGCACGTGCGCAGACAGAGAATACGCTTGAAGGCTTCACGAAACTCTGTGTTAAAAATGGAGTAGATGATAGGGTTGAGGCACGAATTGGCGTAACCAGCCCACGTGACGATGACGAAGACTTTGGGAGGTATCAGCGACGGATCGTACGCCGAGATGGGATTGATGATGAAAAAAGGGAGCCAGCAGACGAGAAACACGCCTGTGATGACCCCCAATGTGAAGGCCGCCTTGTGGTCAGACGCCCGGATGGAGGAGCGTGAAGATCCGTTCGAGACCGGTTGTCTGCCGGCAGACAGCGCCGGGCGCTTCATGGACCTAATGCTGACGGCGTGCGAACGCGCGAACAGGAACAGTTTGAAGTATATGACGAGCATAACGAGACAAGGGACGTAGAAGGAAATGGTGGAGGAAACAAGAGCGTAGACAAAGTTCAGCTCCATGATGCACTGATCGTCAGAGTCTAAAATGTGCATTGTGTCTTCAGTTGACGCCCTACGAAACGGTGTTGTGTTCCTGAAAGATGAGGTCGTGGTGTTGAAGCTTGAGGTATGGTTGTTATACAAAGCAGTGGGTGGGGGCGAGGAAGAGGATTTGTGCCAACCCAGGTGGATTGGCAAGAAAGAAATGAGGGCAGAGAGAATCCACACAGAAATGATGAGCACCAGAGCTTTACGTGTGGTCATCCACGTGTCGTAATACATAGCGTTGTGGATGTGTTTGTAACGATCAAAACTAATAACGCACAAATTAAGAATTGAGGCAGTACTGCACATTATGTCAAAAGAAATCCAGATGTGACAGAAGACGGCTCCAAACATCCATTCATTTTGTATCTCGTTGGGCATGGCAAACGTCATGACCACACAGGCTACCAAGAGATCAGCCACTGCCAGGGACACGATGAAGTAGTTGTTCTTGACCCGCTTCAGCCTCCGCTCTGTGAAAACGGCTGTACAAACTAAGAGGTTGCCACCAATGGCGATGAGAATGCAGAGGGAAAGGAAAATTCCTTTGAGCACTTTGATCCCCACATCGTCTTCCTCAGGTGAGGTGTCATCCACCACGGGCGCCCCGCTTTGATTGGACGAGGTGACAGCATGATCTGGCAAGCTGCTGCTGGGTTGACCTTCTCCTGAGGTCAGAAAGTACGTTGGGTTCGTGAGGTTGAAGTTCATGATCATGTGAGCATGTCCACCTCAGACAGAATCAGATCCACATTACACTCTGGAAGAGCTGGACGAGAGATCATGCGGTGGTCG
>NW_004797515.1:74039-81701 GCF_000002075.1 Aplysia californica | reverse complement strand
TTATACAAAGAAAGTCATGCCGACGAAGAAAAATTAGGGAAGCCTGCTTAGGTGTTACGTGCAAGAATAGAGCACTAGAGTGTGATACAATAACAGAGTCACCAAGGAAAGACATTTTCCAAGAATTCTATTTACTTGCAAGCCTCCAACTTCAACGTGAGTTCATTCTGCGCCATGTAGTGAACAGTGACAAGGAGAAGGAAAGCTCACACCAAAGTCGGTGCCAGAAGACCAATGTATATTACCTGACTGCTCAAGGAAGCCGTGTTAAAGTTTGCTAAAAACTCTCTTGAACACTTTAACCATATCAGACAGAACAGTGAGAACAGCCTTCAAGAAATTGACACCCAGTGGAACAATAGAGAAAGAAAGAAGAGGTGGTCGGCAATCTGAAAAAATTGTTGAAAGAGACACAAGAATTTGAAATGACATTGAAGAGCACCTGCGACGGTTCCCAAGGATGGAGTCGCATTATTGCCGTGCAAGCACTGCAAAGGAGTATCTGCCCCCAGACGTGAACCTTAAAAAATATACTCCATGTTTCTAGAGCAGTACAATGGGACTGACCCTCCAAGTTTCAGTACGTACAGCCGAGTGTTCAAAAAAGCAAACTTGGCTTTCTACACACCCAAAAAGGACCAATGCTCACTGTGCACAACGTTCTTTGAAGGGGATGACACAACAAAGGCTGAACTCAAGACACATTCAAGAAACATGTCTCTGAAAAGAAAAGAGTAAGAGAAATAAAGGAGGAATGCAAACAAAGAGCATCAAAGGATAGAACAGTTCTGATTGCTACATTCGATTTGCAGCAAGTAATATATCTTCCCATCTCGAATGAAAGTGCTTTGTTATACAAGCGGCGCTTCTCCAACTATAACATGACTTTTTATAACCTTGGAAATGCTGACTGCCACTGCTTCCTGTGGAATGATAGCCAAACCAAGCGTGGAAGCTCAGAAATATCCACAGCTGTGTTCGAAGCGCTTCAGCACTATGACAGTTGTGTGAAAAAAGATAGCGTACATCTTTTAGGATGGCTGTCAGGGGCAGAACAAAAGCACTATCATTCCAACAATGTTGCTACACGCTGTGAAAACACTTTCAAATCTCAGAGAGATCTCCCAGCGGTTCTTTGTGACAAACTACGGCCAAATGAGGGGGACTCTGTTCATAGCACTATCTCCTCTGCGATGTCTGCAGCTGGGAACGTCTATGTACCAACAGAGCTGACGCCCATATTCAGACTTGCCAGAGCAAAGCAGCCTTACACCACGATACCACTTGAGTTCTCTGACTTCTGAAATTTCAAGCAACTATCATTCGTGTTCTGGGAGTTCAAAGAGATTCAGAGAATGACACTATCAACTGGAACAAAATGATGGAGTTCAGAGTTCTGAAGGAGTGCCCAACAACGATATTCTTCAAAACCAGCCATATTGAGTCAGAGTACGGAACAATCCAATTGAAGAAACACACTAAGCAAACCACTGAGAGTTTCACTCTCTTCAAACTCAACACAGAACCAACCAAAGTTACAATGGCTAAGTACAATGACTTAGTGTCGATCTGCTCTGGCGTAACGCCAGTGGTAAGACAAGCTGATCACAAGGCTTTCTATTTTTCACTCCCCCATTAAATTCTACAGAGATATTCTTGGATGCTCATAGTGTTACTTACTGATACATCTACATTATGTGAATTGCTTTCCAACATGGTTACAGTTCAAATGAGCAAAAACGGCTCCAAAATATGTCTTTATTTGTTCAAATTTTCTTCAATAAACAGTGAAAATCATAGTGAGATCTCATGTTTTTTATGCCATTGTGATTTGGTTCTTTCATTTTGCGTATTATGAAACAAAAATTAGAAACACAGTGTTTTTCCTTCCTGCAATACAAAGGAAATGTAATGATACGACACTTGGTGAGATACGTTCATTGATGATGGGACCGATGAAGGTATATCTCACGAAGTGACGAATCGGATTTTCTCCTGATTTTCTCACAGGAATGATACAATACTGCCGAAAACAGCATGTGGAGTGAAAATGTACCGCTCAAAGAAGCTTTGATCCAAACCGCATAGATTTCAGTCTTCAGGTTTCGACGCCAGAGCAAAAAGAAAAGTGCCCAAAACTTTAAACCTCTCTCCTGCAAAACTCTACTTTTGCAGATACGACACTTCGTGAGATGACCGACGATTTGATTCAAGAATGATTATTGCTTTTTTGTTGACTATCTTTGTTTGTCTGCTTAGACATTGTATCAAATTATTTACATTGTGTAGATAGGGGCACACAACACGTTCAATGGAAATATCAGAACATACTTTGTGGACGTAACAGTTAAATGATGACTACTTCAGTGGGTGGCTAAAATGTTTCTTGTTCTTTGCATACGATGACTATTTCTATAATATAAGTTATCAGCCTATAAAATTAAATAATCCCAGAATAAACAGAAAGTCTTCGTTCGTTGGTCAAAACCATATTTTATCTACTGCACTATATCAAGTGACGACGTCACTTATATTCGCAAAACAATAAAAGTAATAATTTTTACACAAACGCGAATTTTTTCTTCAGATCTATATTCTTCAACTGACTACCCAGAGTACATGATGAAAATGAAACCTGCACCTTCCACCGAAGTATGTGATACCTTTGTACCTTCTTTTGGTGACACGAATTGACTTCGGTTAGACCCAACGACCGACATATTGTAAGCTTTTTACTTTGAGTTGGATCAGAGGTTTAGTATGAAAGATCCATGGTCGATATTGATCTTGAGATTTTAGTCAGCCCACAGAAGCTTGAGATATTATTTCACGTTACATTAACGTCCAACTTATTTAGTATGCATTAAATCTTTTCTAAAAGAAAAAAATTGAAACTGAAATACCGTTGTTATATTTCCTGTTTGTTCTGAGGTTCCAAAGTTCCATTGATTCGCTTATTATTATTCTGTACGAAGTATAGTATGTATTTCACTGATGTTTTGAAAAGTCCTGGATCTGCATGTCTAGACTAAGGAAAGCAAAATGTGGTAATTATATGAATAAAGCCGTTGCAAAGGGAGACTTGGGAAACCCCAAAGAATGTCAGAGAAAAGGACGTTTAATTGAACAAAACAACACGGGAAAAGTTTTAAATCTACTGAGTAATATTATTCTTTCCTTTGATACTGCTGTTCACAGATGGGAATTGCTCTCCGATCTGGCCTCGGGCAGGATTTTAAGCAACTTTATCTTTAACTATGCTGACCATGTTTCCTCTCTGGAGAATATCAAGAGGTCAATATGTAGAAGTAGGGGACTGGTTCTTGTGTAATCTGCTTTATTGCCCAGGAAAAGTTGTATCATGTATACTGCTTTGAGATCATCTGTCAGGTTCGAGTGCAAGTTAAGTTTAAAGTATCTTCGACCTGTTCGCAGTGCTATCACATCTACCCAGTGTTCTGACGAGAACCGGGCTCTACCCCTTCCTTGTGACCTACTAAGTGTTTGAAGAATGTTAAAAATTAAAAGTTAATACAAGTCTTTCCTACACACTGGAATCTGGATGAGTTTCGTTCATGATCTTGATGGTAGCACTTTGCCCAGTACTACAACGAGCACATTTGTATGTGTAACATGATGACAATGAAGTACATTGTATTGTTGCTGTTGTCAATGAATCATGAAGACGAAAACACTAAGCAATCTGCAAAGTTAAAAAGCCAATAGGAACCTGAAATTGAGACATCATTGTAGTAAAGGTAAATGGTATTCTGCAACTTTCTAACCCGTCGTCATTGGCAAAACAATCTGTAAGCACCCATGCAGCTGCACACAATAAATCACCTTATCATGCCACTTTGTGGAAATAAAATTATTGCGAAAAGGTCCATGTTTAACTTTCAAACGACAGTCACTCTTGAAGTAGAAAACATACCTATTACTCTGTATTAGTGTTTAAAAAACCCCATCCGACCTTGTCGTTTTCTTTTGAAATGGTGCGTGTACGAATTGTGCGAAAAAGTTTGATGCATTGTGAAAAACAATTTTATGCAACGTTCCAAGAGCTGTGGTATCACTCTGACTTCATGGCCCACCGTTCAATTCTGCGAGACTCAGCAACACACATCTTAGCAAGCCGCATTCCTTTCTGAAGTCGTTACTTTCATAAACATATTCGCAGTAGACATTTTTTTTATCAAATGCCGACTACCGCGTGAAAACTCTTCCATAGGAAGCAAGCATTACATGTTCATTAACACACAGTATTACTGTTTTAACATTTTAAAGGCCACCTCAGAAATGTTCATCCTCGATTCCGTCTTTTCTGATGAACATAGCTCTAGAAATAATCATCCCATTGAGCGTGCACGAAATAGCTGTGCTTTCCTCGGTACTGTCGGATTACGTATAAAAATCTCTCCCTTTCCAATACATATTTTCCTCTTATCAAAGTCTCGTGATTTTGTCATTGAATAAATGGTCTCTGCTTGTTTTTCTCAGAATTGACCCATTGTCTGAGCTGTGTGCCTCGTATTCCGACTTCCGAAACTTGTTACGAGAAGCTGAAGATTTTGAAGGTGGCGGAAGATACGCTCCACTCCCTCCCCCACCTCTTCCGCACGTGCGCAGACAGAGAATACGCTTGAAGGCTTCACGAAACTCTGTGTTAAAAATGGAGTAGATGATAGGGTTGAGGCACGAATTGGCGTAACCAGCCCACGTGACGATGACGAAGACTTTGGGAGGTATCAGCGACGGATCGTACGCCGAGATGGGATTGATGATGAAAAAAGGGAGCCAGCAGACGAGAAACACGCCTGTGATGACCCCCAATGTGAAGGCCGCCTTGTGGTCAGACGCCCGGATGGAGGAGCGTGAAGATCCGTTCGAGACCGGTTGTCTGCCGGCAGACAGCGCCGGGCGCTTCATGGACCTAATGCTGACGGCGTGCGAACGCGCGAACAGGAACAGTTTGAAGTATATGACGAGCATAACGAGACAAGGGACGTAGAAGGAAATGGTGGAGGAAACAAGAGCGTAGACAAAGTTCAGCTCCATGATGCACTGATCGTCAGAGTCTAAAATGTGCATTGTGTCTTCAGTTGACGCCCTACGAAACGGTGTTGTGTTCCTGAAAGATGAGGTCGTGGTGTTGAAGCTTGAGGTATGGTTGTTATACAAAGCAGTGGGTGGGGGCGAGGAAGAGGATTTGTGCCAACCCAGGTGGATTGGCAAGAAAGAAATGAGGGCAGAGAGAATCCACACAGAAATGATGAGCACCAGAGCTTTACGTGTGGTCATCCACGTGTCGTAATACATAGCGTTGTGGATGTGTTTGTAACGATCAAAACTAATAACGCACAAATTAAGAATTGAGGCAGTACTGCACATTATGTCAAAAGAAATCCAGATGTGACAGAAGACGGCTCCAAACATCCATTCATTTTGTATCTCGTTGGGCATGGCAAACGTCATGACCACACAGGCTACCAAGAGATCAGCCACTGCCAGGGACACGATGAAGTAGTTGTTCTTGACCCGCTTCAGCCTCCGCTCTGTGAAAACGGCTGTACAAACTAAGAGGTTGCCACCAATGGCGATGAGAATGCAGAGGGAAAGGAAAATTCCTTTGAGCACTTTGATCCCCACATCGTCTTCCTCAGGTGAGGTGTCATCCACCACGGGCGCCCCGCTTTGATTGGACGAGGTGACAGCATGATCTGGCAAGCTGCTGCTGGGTTGACCTTCTCCTGAGGTCAGAAAGTACGTTGGGTTCGTGAGGTTGAAGTTCATGATCATGTGAGCATGTCCACCTCAGACAGAATCAGATCCACATTACACTCTGGAAGAGCTGGACGAGAGATCATGCGGTGGTCGCTTTGTTTCAGAGTATGCTGGAACGAACATTTGAAGTTTGTGTGCTGGACAATGGATACGCAGTAAACAATGGCACATTTACTTTGAAAAAGTAACAGTTGGCCTCTCAGTTCGGAAAATGTGATTTTAGATACCTAAAAACCTTCCGAGGGTTCTCATTTCAGGTGTGTTTGCATTTCAAGTGATGCTTTAAATTAAATTTAACCCTGTGCACTCACTAAAACAAAATCGGAAATGTTACGAACAGCTCAGTTCACAGTCAATAACTCCTCTTTGATGGAATCCGATATTACGTCAAACTGGTGGTCGTTACTTGATCTTGACTTTGAAGCAGACAGCGTGGGTAATGCTTGACGTTCGCGGCTCTTAGTGCTTGCAACCTGAAACATGAAAAAAGAATTAATTTACATTAATTTACATTTACGCAGAAAAGAGGGACAATAAACAGGACAGCAATTTGTGTCCACGAGGATTTTTCAGTCATTTCATTATGTTGCCGACAATGACATGTAAAACAGGAAAAGAAATCAACAGAAATAATACACAGTAGATGTACATGTACAAGTGATGACTCATTCTTTCTACGCCCCTCCCGTAACCCCACTGTCTGTCTGTCTGTCTGTCTGTCTGTCTGTCTGTCTGTCTGTCTGTCTGTCTGTCTGTCTGTCTGTCTGTCTGTCTGTCTGTCTGTGTATCTGTGTGTCTGTCTGTCCGTCTGTCTGTCTGTCCGTCTGTCTATCTCTCTCTCTCTCTCTCTCTCTCTCTCTCTCTCTCTCTCTCTCTCTCTCTCTCTCTCTCTCTCTCTCTCTTGTAACGGTTTTCTCTTAAATGTTTGTTAATGAATCAGTTGGATTAAAAAAAAAACCAACAACTGGCTAGACGCCAAATGTAATTTGGGAAAAGGTTTACCAAAACTTCATTAAGTAATATTGTGGGACTTGAGCACTGTACAGGAAGAAAGAGGAGAAATGTTTGGTCTTTTCCGCACCACAAGCTTGCAGTGCTTCACCACAAGACCTCACAATATTATGTGGGTCTGTGTGACTGAGTACACTCTATCAGCCATCGGCTTACTGGCCAATTTATCCTATCAAGCTTCCACCGAACGACCGATGCTTCGACGTGTATGGCAACCTCGTCCCCATTAAAAAACCAAGCAAAAACAAACAACAACAACAAAAACAACAACAAAAAACCGTAGTAGTCGAGTGAATAAAATAAAGTAGAAACAATTACTGTTATGGATTTTTTTTTTTTTGCAGAACGGCAAATGGTAAAGAAATGTATACCGGCGACGGGGGTGTGACTGTAAGGTGCTTCGTTGTCGCACGCAAGAGACCCCCCCCCCCCCGCCCCCAGTTCGATTCCCAAGTGGCGAGAATTTTTTATTGAGTTTCTCAGTTTTTCTGCTGGGACAGTATATATCTCTTATTCCGGGTTGGCCTTGACAGGTAGGATCGAAGTCAGCCACGTAAATGGTCTAATTGCGTAAAAAGACCTGTACATATTAATATTAGGACTTATGATATAATTTAAATTTCGCAATAGTACATCTCAAATGCGCTTATATTTCCGTTCTTAAATAACTTAAAGTATGACCTGGCTTCTCGTTTTTCTTCACCATGAGGTATTGGATATACACATTTGGCTTTCTGACTTCAGACGTCTAGCTAGAGACCAGCACGGTACAGCATAATATATGCAGCGTTGTACAGTTCGTTCGGTGCACAGTAGTAGGCCTATCCTTTTACGACATGGAACATTTTCTTTTTTTCCCGTAAAGGG
>NW_004797515.1:66389-67290 GCF_000002075.1 Aplysia californica | reverse complement strand
GGGGTTAGTAATTGGAGGATACATATTATTTTATTTCGTTTTCTCAAGAAGCATCCCTCAAACCACTAGCCGATGCAAGCATATTAATTTCGAAGCATGATGGCTAAGATTCGCCTATGGTAAGGTTGGACATGGGAAGCGAGTTTAAAGTGCGAACAATTTTGTCTGGATAAAGAGAAGCATTCCGACACAATAATGGCCATTTAGTGCTGAGCGATGACAGTAATACAAACTGACAGACAGACAGGTACAACAGAAGGAAGTAGAAGATTCTAATTGCATTACTTAGTCAATACCAAAAAGGTAGCTAGCTACATTACCCACCAGAGCGGTGCTACTGACTGAAGCGTCTTTAGACCATTCCCAAAGGGGGGACATTAACATCTCGAGTTTTTATGCACAGTACAAATGTAATTGTAAATGGGCTGATTCATCAATGTCATGCTCATAACATTTGCCTCTACTTCCTTCGTATGTTTGTCACACTCTTGTGACCTGTTATTTCCGGGTTGCCTTGATAGTCGATGCAGACTTTGTGCTGTTTAAGCTGGAGAGGTGAGCAGAGTAAGTCTGACTCACTGTAAGAACTTCTCTGTTGACATCCACTCATAAGACCGAATGCAGTTACGAGCACTAAAACTAACTAACTAGCTGCATACATATGATCCACTGAGTATTTCATGAACAAGAGTGTAAGAAGCAGAGGACTCGGACCTTGCTAAACAAGGCACTGATTCGAAGAGACTTATTACGAAACTTCTTAATTTGTTACCAAAACTCCATGTTTTCATTTAAAAGAGAGGGATTTTCGAACAAACAAGTAATGATAATGACAATAATGGTAATAATAATAACAATAAAAATAATATTAGCACTACTACTTCCACAACAACAACAACAA
>NW_004797515.1:64304-65300 GCF_000002075.1 Aplysia californica | reverse complement strand
GTGTGTTTGTGTGTATGTGAATGTAAGATTGCTTTATGCGTGCCTGCTTGCGCGCTGTGTGTGTGTCTTTGCGAGGGTGCGAGTGTGTGTATGTGTGAGGGAATGGTAACCAGGGAAAAGGTGTTTGTATGTATGGGGAGGGGTGGGGGTGGCTTCTAGAGGCATAAGCCCACTGCGGAACGTATTTCGGACTCTTCAATATCCAATAAGATCGTCTGTAAGTTTTTGTCTCATACATCTTTATAAATGGAATGAATGTGTCACAATATTTTTAAACTGCAACTCTGAACAAAATATTTGTATCTGGCGATCCTGGGCAGAAAATAGATACGTGGGCTGGCTGAAAAGTTTTACCTCCTAGACAATTTTTTTTCGAAATAACCATGCCACGAATATAAACTTTTTTCTTTTTTTCTTTTTAACAAATGAAAGCTTAGGAAGTCTGTTACAAACTTCTACCTTTATACTTCCCCACATTCACCATCCTCGGCAAATCAGGTGCGCCAATGACATCCATTCTTCGGATCGCGTGGGCGAAAAATTCCAGCGGTTTTTCTTTGCGCCACCTCCGCACATCAGCTTCGGTTCCTGAATGATCTTTATTTTATTGATTTCCCTTTTCAGTCAGTCTTAGAATTTCTGATCGTATTGTTTCTTCCACAATACCCGTAGGGTGTTCCTTTTTTAAACAGCATTTTTGGCAAGACGATATATTGGGGAAATTTGGATTTACGATATGAAAAAGAACATGAAATTTATAAAAATCTCGTGTTGTCGCTGAAACGCACCCTTCTGTCAGGTCGTTTCAAAAACGTCATAAATATCGAAGTAACTGTTATTTATAAGTCCTCTCAACCATCAAGTCCATTATAGAAGTGTCGTCCATAACAGTGGTCACAATGCTCTTGACTATATATCTTAAAGGAGAAGACGATGGATCGATGCTTTTTGTGTTGTGCAAGGGTGTGTGTGTGTGTGTGTGTGTGTATGTGTGTG
>NW_004797515.1:59950-61103 GCF_000002075.1 Aplysia californica | reverse complement strand
TCTCTCTCTCTCTCTCTGTCGATTTGCCTGTCGGACTTGCTCCGTCTCTCTTATCCCCCTCTCTTTCACACATTCATTCTTTCTCTCACGCTTTCACTCTCCTTCCCTGTATCCTTTCTATCAGTCTTTCTCTCTATCTCTCCTTTTTTCTCCCTCTCACTCACTGGTCCTTTTTGCTACTGTTACTATTTCCCCGACGCTGTCTGTATTAAAATTTGTCGTCTCAAGAGGCCTGGAATTATCCTTCCTGGCGGAACGTTTTCTTCCAGCGGAATTGCTCCTGCGCCTTTTTATTTTCTTTCTTTCCCCCCATTTCCTCACACAGTAACCCCTTTCTGCTGTTTAAGAAAACACAAAAAAGGATATAAAATGGATTTAACGGGTTGAAAACACAACGAAGATCAGAAATTTGCCCTATTCACTGTCATTTTCCCCCCTTTCGAATTATTGTTTTTGTTTTACTTTTGGTTTTAAAAAAAAAATATTTATTTGTTTTTTTTGGGTTTTGTTTTGCTCTACCAGCAAGGAAGAAAAACCAATACAACTACAGACTCTCTTCTTGAACACAGACTTCAAACAAGGAGAGGAAGGCAAACAAAACACCGTAAAGCAAAACAAGACAAAACAAATTCCTCTAAACGGCTGCAATCATGCACTTAGGTTACTGCTGCGCACCAATTGTGAGTCGGTTGTCTCCATTATAGAAATTCCCCGACCTCGCAGCCTCCCATAACTGCCTATAATCAAATGTCTCTTACCTTCTATATAACCGGACCGCAATCAGTCAATTACATCTCTCTCTATCTTTCACTACTACCGTCTCGCTCTCTTCCTCCCTCTTTTTGTCTATCTAACCTCTTCGTGATGACTCTTTTTCTGTCTTTCTTTCATTCTTTCTTTCTTTCTCATCTCTGTTTTTCTCTCTCTGTTCCCACTTTCTCTCAATCCCTTTGTCTCTCTTGTCTCTCTTTCTGTTAGACGCCCACCTTCTGTCTGCTTCGTTTCTTTATGTCTTTTTTTGTATTTTAAAATCTTTTCCCCCAAATCTCACTTGTTCCCATAACACTTCATTCGTCCCATTTTTTTCTTCTGCCTCCCATCCTTTCTCTCTCTCTCTCTTTCTCTCTCTCTCTCTCTCTCTCTCTCTTTCTCT
>NW_004797515.1:57153-58384 GCF_000002075.1 Aplysia californica | reverse complement strand
CCCCCCGGTCTCATTATCCACAAAACGTTGCGCAACCGAGTAAACAAACAGTCCAAATGTTTATCCGTTTTCACACCCTTGTATTGCCCAATCACTGTCCAGGCGCTGGACAGGGGGCTCATAAGGACACACTTGCTGGTAACACCCGTCTTCGCTGACTGAGATAAAGCACATCATATTGACAAAATCATATCTCTTTTCACAGTTTGAAACTCAGTAACGTTTGCTCTTCCATTTCCTTCCTGTCTTCATTTGAGTCCTCCTTCTCGGTGGACAAAACTCTGACTCACCTAAATCTTAGTGGAGAAAAATGTATCTCTTCTACTTTCGTCACCGTTCCCTTTTAACTCTAAAACTTTCCACGCAATGACGAAGTTTATTGGAATTGCCTTCGCTTTCTACAATGGTCTCCCGGGGCAATTGCTTGCTCAGACTACCGAAACGTCCCTCGTTTTTCAACACAAAGTTATGTAATTTTGACAACTTACTTCCCTTTGATGATTACAGTCACAACTCGAGTGCTGTTTCTTTTACCTTTTCCACTGATATATTTTTACAAAATTGGAAACAACTTTAAAATTTGTACTCAGTTCTTCTCGTTTAGAGCTTTATATTTGAAGGACAGTTCGGCTGACATTTACAATCATCATCAAGTGTCTTGTCTGGAGCAGAAACTGGCAGTTGTGATTCTCCTTTCTTCTCTTTAATTCGAGGCTCTTATAAAGGAGCCGTGTTATTAGTTGCCGAGGTGATCAGGCCATTTATAAATCTTGTGTGTTGGCGTCCTCAGTCTCTCTTTCCTTCCACTTTTCCTTTCACACCTGATTGTCCTCAACCCTTTGTTTCTAAATGTTATATGTTTACTGACACTCATCCGTCGAAATTACTAAATGAACTAGACAATCCGTTTAAGTGTATTATTTAAAAAAACAACAACAATAACAAACAAACATACTCACCTAAGTGTGTTTGAAGCCTAGAACAACGAGTGTGATAAAAATGCCTTTTTAAAATCAATCCCAAAACTTAACAGGCCTGTATTTCACCACAGACGCCCATCCAAGTAATCAGCTCAACATCTCCAGTCACTTTTTCTCTTTTCCCCAAACACATACACAACTTGTGAAGTCCTCTCTTCCCATTTCAAGGAGCGTTATAAAAAAAATAACAACATTCTCGTGATGACCCTAACTTGCATGCTCACGCGCACACACACGCACACACACACACA
>NW_004797515.1:54721-56591 GCF_000002075.1 Aplysia californica | reverse complement strand
GCACGCACGCACACACACACACACACACACACACACACTTACAAACACACACACACACGTTCACTCAAACTTTCGCTGGCTGGGATAATGCACAGAATTTCTGATATTGACTAAATCCTTTTTCTCTTCACACTTTCAAAGTCTAATGGTTTCTCCCTCCTTTTCTCCACGCCCTCTTCTGAGATGAGGTTCTTTACAAAGAATCTTTTTTATCCCTTCAATGGTCTCCAGTAGCGGTTGAAGCCATTGGTGTGAAAAATCCTTCTGAGTAAAACCTTCCATAAAACCAATTGAATCTCGAACGGGTTTCTAATTTCTTAAATTTCCCACACATTCTTTTATCACTCTTCTTTATTTGGTCTTGAGTGCCTTCTTTCAGTTTCAATAAATCAAAATGTAAAAAAAAAAAATGAGACAAAAAGTTATTAGAAAGAGAGAACGTTGAAAAATCGGCTTGGAGCAGGCCTCGGTGAATTCGTTTGAGTCAACATTCATCCAACTGGCAGGTTTTTCATGATCGATGCACTTTAAGAAATGATGAAGAAAGACAACAATGTCACAACCAGAGAGCCAAAACAACAGGTTTATATAATAATTTCCTGGATCGTAATTCTGGTTTACTATCCAGTGCTCCATTTGGCTCAATTTGAAGCCAAATGATAGGCACACGTGCGAGTAAGGCGAATAGGGAGAAAGAGGAGCAGCCGTGCACACTCGGCTATAGTCAGACTGGTGGTATTTAGGCACTGATGGTGCTCACACTTCCCAGCAAAGAGCGACGGCCATTCCAATGCACGATCTAGGATTCTGTTATTTCAATCTGTGGCACAAATAAAATTTGACCTCTGACAAATGAAGTGCTTTTCTGCTAAACGTACTATTTGGTAATGAAGTCTTCGCTCATTGTTAGCTTGTACTTTAGCCCAGTGATGCATGGCAACAGAGATAAACGTCATTCATCGGAAATCGAACACACTTTTCTTGAATGAAATATCACGCAGAGTGCATGAGGAATCCAAGAGATCTTTTTATTAACTCCTTAAAACCGAGTGCACGTCTCGGTAGGCGTTGGCATAAATCTAGCAGTCATTCCGAGCCAAACGAGTCCAGGTGCACCGGTGCCGTTGCTTTAAGGGAAAGGGGGGCTCGAGGGGTTAATGGAGAATGCAAAATAAGCCAAACCCAACCTCCCCACAAATGAAATTTAGCTGTCTCTTGGGTTATTTCTCATGGGCTGCACTGAAGATGCCAAGAACAGGACGGTTAACTTTCCATGCCACTGGGCCCACACGGCCGACTTAGTTGTTTTTTGTAGATCAAATCCTATAAAAGTCGAAAGTGCGCAATTCAGAAATATCAGTTTATGAAAGCTTTACGTCACTGTTCAGGTTCAATAGATATCGGAAACAATCATTCTTTGTTCACTGGGTACGCTTGCACGCGATACATAAGCGAGCAAGCACGTAGATATGACAATGTTTGGGGGATATGAATGTTAATATTACAGGCTAGATTCTATGCTTCTTTGCTTTGTTTGTTCTTTAAGCAAACCCATCTTATCCTGAAATAATCATCAACTAGTGAGTACGAAAAGCCAGGTAGCCATTTCGCTTAAATCGTTATGATTGAATATCCTTATGACTTTTCCAGAATTTTATCCCATGTTATGAAGTGTTTTGAACATGCTCTGGCTGTGCGAAGAGATGATTTAATGAACAGTTAAGTTAATGTTTACTTTATTACACAGATGTGTGTGTGTGTGTTTGTGTGTGTGTTTGTGTGTGTGTGTGTGTGTGTGTGTTTGTGTGTGTGTGGGGGGGGTGCGTGTGTGTGTGCGTGTGCGTGTGTGAGAAAAAGAATGGGAGAGAGA
>NW_004797515.1:53293-54551 GCF_000002075.1 Aplysia californica | reverse complement strand
AGAGAGAGAGGGGGGGTGAGAAGGTTTGGGTATCATATGTAAACAAAGGTCTTAAAAAACTATGTTACATTTCTGCTGTTTTAAGGACAGGTGTTAACTTTTATGTGTCGTTTTTAAGAGTATTCTTGGATGCATGGCACAAAGGTTCTTCAAAATTTCTTGGCTTAGGCAACCAATGCTCAGTTGATACCAGGCCACATGCAACCGTCATTAAAATAAGGCACTAGATAGTCATCATTAGAAAGTGACAAGTTTGAATCAGTATCCAGGTGCTTCGCCGTTATACATCTGTTCAAGTTTCCCAAGTACGTTTCTCTGGGTCTGCCCCTGCTTCGTTTGTCTTCTATTATTCCAGTGAGAATAAAAATGTTCAAAGCCCTTCTGTCTTGACAAGTGTCTCCAAAACCATATCTATTGTTGCTTTCTTTTTGTCTTACCATGATTTTCTTGGGGAATTACAGCAGAGATTTCCCATTGCCTATGATGGTTTGTGTACAGTTTCCTGTGCTAGCCTTTGTGAACTACCAAAAACACACGAGGCAATGAGGGCTGTGGTAGGATTTATCGTGCCCCGAGTCGCTCTAAGATGGTCCCTTCTTCTGGTGCTACAGAAAAAAGAAGTCTATCCACCCACACATTAAAAAATCAAGTCCAATGAGTACGGCTTTAAAAGGCGATTAGACCTATATACCATTTAGTGATGAAAAAGGTGAAATAAATAAATAGTTGGGTTGAGACAAGGAATAGGCAAAAGATGGCGATATGTTTTCAGAAGAGAGAAGGCGAATAAGAAGGCAATCACGCGATTTATGGGAAGACTGCAGTGAAGCGAGAGAAAAGAATGAGATGAGAGTGGATCTAAAAATGAGTGTTTTAGAGGGAACTGAGGGGAGGGGGGGGGTAGGAGGGTGAACACTGGCTAAAAATCGTGGTGGAGGATATCCTCTTCTTACCATTAATTTGCATATTTGCTCTTTTGATCAACAGCAAATCAGCCCCTTGTGATTAATAACGTGCTTGTTTTCTACACTGGCTGATATTCATTAACAAATAAATAATTAATTTATGTTCTTGGATTCATGCAAAGCTGATTATCCTTTCATGCATCACATACGTGTGATTGCAGATATTGGGTTGAAAACTGTAAACAAATAGGGATTATTGAAATTTAGAATTCTGAAGGAGGGATACAGAAAGGGAGTGCGAGTGAGACTGACACACAGAGAGACAGAGAGAAACAAACGGAAAGCCAGCCAGA
>NW_004797515.1:51671-53193 GCF_000002075.1 Aplysia californica | reverse complement strand
GCCAGACAGACAGACAGACAGACAGACAGACAGACAGACAGACAGACAGACAGTTTTGTTCTATTGTGTTGAAAACGATTGTTCTTTGAGCAAATTTTATTTCACTTAACTAATTGTTTTTCTTTTCAGTTTTGAGACTAGAAACAGTTATAGAAAAGCTGAAGAAAATATACGAAAAAAAGTAAAGAGATCGGTATGTACATCTTTGTATGTTGAGTGTTTATGTCTCTGATGTATGACTAGTAGGCTCTGATTGAAGCAAACGGCGTAGGTGGCTCATTTAGCGGTCCTTTAAGGGAGCATTGCAAGTGTTTGAAGAGACTTGAGATACTATAAAACAAACTTCCCTGTGTTTTCTGTTCTCTGTGTGTTGAATGTAAACTGGTTTTAATAAACGCCATCTTGTAAGTAAGCAGGTTAAAAAGCGTCTCCCAAAGACAAACCAATAACTCACGCAGTGGGAACTCGTCCTGTGGGCCCAGTGGCACTCGTATGATCTGATATGGCATAGAAAAGAACTCAACGATTAAGGAATAATAACAGGACAAGTCTGACTTTTGCAACAATGTACATTGTGTATATGGTAGGGCAAATACCCCACCCTCCCCCTTTTAAAAAGGAAATCCTCACCCTTTACTTAATCGGAGAAAGAAATATCTTTTTGATTTCAGATCTCGATTGAAGTAATGCATCCTGACTGCTACCACTTCTCCCCTTATAGCTCTGTCTTAGGACCGATCCTTTCCGGTTCTGGAAGAATCTTACCGTCAGTTACGTCAGCTCATCTAGACATGTATGCGCTCCGCAAAGGCTCATCGTCAATCCAACATCGTCTCATTATTTTGTCTCATTATTTTGTCTCATTATTTTGTCTCAAGGTTGCTCGATCTCCTGTGGGAGTCCCCATTACCCGTCCAATAAAAAATTGTTCATATTCCATCAACTACTGCTTTCCTCAAGAAAAAAAAAAGGCAAAAAAAAAAAGAAAAGAAAAAGAAAAAGAAAAAGAAAAAGAAATGACCGTTCCGTTTTCGCCTGATTACCTCAGAAACCATTACCTAGATAAGTACGCCATTATCATTCATTCACGCTGATCTGATAGCTAAGATGCATCCCAAAACGTGCCAGCCCGTGTTGTCGGGGCATTTATTTACAGATGTAGAGGATTAATGACACAGTTATGAATTTAATTAGCATCAATCTCAGCGTCAAAACGTCAGCTTTGAGAAATCCGATCTGAATACCATTACCCTATATTATAATTATGTCTTGATGACTGCACTTCTCCAACGTTTGAGATGGTGGAAGGATGGTTTGGGTCCTGGGTTTGGGGGCGGGGGATGGCGTGGGGCGGGGTTTGACAATTTCGGAGACATAGAAGAACGGGTTTGAAGGGATGGGACGGAACGGATATGGTTTGCTTCGTAGACGTTGCACTATGTGAAACGTCAATCCCTCTTTGGGCATGTCTTCGTAACCTTTTCTGAACTTTCTTTTAATGAAAGATTGAGCACTTATTGGG
>NW_004797515.1:50205-51409 GCF_000002075.1 Aplysia californica | reverse complement strand
AATGCTGATTTATCACCTAAAATCGGAAGTAAACCTTAAACACTCTTTATACATGACCGTTTAGCGTAAACACGCATTAGGTTTCAATTTTCGAGCTGTTACATTGTTAGGGAGCACATTTTTTGTCCAACCATAATAATATACGAGCCACAGCTTTCAGACAGCCAGTCAAGTGAGTATATCATCCTGAACAATATAGGCATCTGCATGTACTAGATCAATAGTGAATTGAATTAATTAGATACGTTGTTAACATTAACAAATGTCTCTGGTATGGGTACTGTTACTGAATTTCAAATGAAAGTGTAAAATGAAAGACAAGCAAAGTCCCATAAATCCTAACACACCCTCGTCTATTTCAAAGCTTTTTAATGATGGACTTGAATTGTTTTTAACTTTATTATTTTCTTAAAATACAGCTTATTAATCACTTATATTTTTCTCTTGATTTATGTCAAAGGGTTGCTTTACAGGTACTGGTGTAAGTTTAGGGCTAGTGCTCTGAGGTTATTTTCTTCTAAAAATGGACTTGTAATGTTGTATACCTCACCCCTGAAAAAAGTTGGTGACTTTTTCAGAGGGTGGGCCTTTTATCATTAACACATTTTAGCTTAAAAGGTTTCTCTGAACCAGAAGACTTAAAGAGCAGAAGAGATTAAACAGTATTCATAATAATACTTTCAACCAAGACCCCAGTTACTTGAGGCCTTTATGTTACACACAGAATCTTTCCGCCCAAGTCACCTTGAAACCAAAAGAGCTATCTAACAAAAATGATACCAGCATTTCTTTTATTCTTTTCCTTAAAGCAAGTCTGGTGGAAGATTTTCTTAGGGACTCATTTGACGGTGTTTTCGTGATGCTTCTGCTGAATACGCATCAAGAAACAGGGAAGTGTAAATAAACTTCGAGTGAACGTGCAGAAACCATCTCAACTAAAACAACCTCGACATTCTTAAAGCGACATATGCCACGGGCGTGTTTACTTAAAAATGAAAAGGTGAGGGAAACATTACGCTTAGTACAGACAAACACGCTATCGGATGAAGATGTTGGCAAAAAAAAAAAAAACCCAACAAAAAAAACGCAAGCAAGAAACTGCGATTCAAATTAGAAGTATGTGACAGTTTCTTATTTGTTGATCTTTGACTGGTCCTTGGTGTCACTATCAAAGCTGGGTTTTTTTGTGTGGTGTTTTTTTTTT
>NW_004797515.1:46487-48929 GCF_000002075.1 Aplysia californica | reverse complement strand
CTTTAAGGTGATACCAATACCTCTACATGCCCAACAAATGGACGAGAGCCTGATTCAACCACGCTGCCTAAAAAAAATAGTTCCATTACATGTATAATCGACATGTTACGAAAGCTCTTTATGTTCCTGTAGGAGGAATAAGAAAGGAATAGATATTCTGTTAGATTTGTTGTCCTGTTTTAATATTTCAATTTGCCTGTTTAGTTTTGCATCTCTCTGTTCCTCTTTCAGCAATTTTCCCTATCCACCAAGATCTTCAGTAAAGAATAATGTGTATTAAAGAAATCAGTATCATTTCAGTTAATACACAATCAAGTCCTCTTACACCGAACACAGTTAATCCAAAAATAGTTGTAAACCGGAAGAAAAAAAATCTCCTATGTTTTTCTTCTATGTGAGCAAACCATCTTAATAATTAAAAAAACAACCCACAGACCGGTTAAACTGAAGAATATCTGGTGAATGTTCTTCAGATTTCATCTTAAATAAACTTCACTGTAGTCTATCGTTTTGATCCAGGTAAAACATACAAGGCTAACATAGACATTACGACGCCATTTGGGCAGTAAACAAGCTTACTAGTCACCTGATTTCAATAGCTTGATAAAATTTTTAAAACCATTAAATAACGGAGGCTTTATTTGTTTCTCCTTTTATTAATTTATAATTTTTTTTTAGAGTCTGTTCTTCATTAAGTGCACGGTTTGTTGAAAGACTCCAGTGCTCCTTCTTTCTCTTTCCTCGATTGCTTCTGTCTGTGTGTCTTACTTGCATAAAACGACAATTTTGGTGGCGATATCCTAAAAACCGCCCCTCCCCCCCCCCAAAAAAACCCCCCAAAAAGATTTAGACCCCACCCTCTTTGTCTAGACTGTCAACGCAATTTAAAATGTATATTTCAAATGAAACGTGGTACAATTTTGTGGAAGCAAATATTTTTGTCCCGATTTCTGACGAAACACCCAAAAATGCTGAAGTCAAGGCATTCTTAAACGGACAATGCAAGAAGCAGTGGGGTTAATAGATCCCGCCATGACAAATTCGTAAAAGTAACTGAAAGGTAGATGTGGTTTGAAATGCATACAAGAGTAGAGCTCGGTTGAGATTTCTAGTAAAAGGAGAGAAAACAAGAGATAGGATTGTGTCCGTAAAAAGAAAAAAAATGACATTGTATTTTTAAATGTCATGAATTTAGAAAGAAGAGCAAATTCAACTCAAAGTTCTGATAGAGTGACTGGCGTTTTTCTCTTATGAATAAGTAATTGTAGGGAACGACTGAAGAAGGGGAGGCAATTTCAACTAAATCCCCACTTCGGACGCTCCCCCAAGCAAGGCGGAAGTGAGTATTACGAGCGCCGAGTTGAATTGTAAACTTTATAGATCGCTATGGTTACACGTCGAAGCGTCTAGCCATAGACGAGACATTATGTCACAGATGGCTTTTCAGTGAAAGCGAAGAAGTCGCTACTTCAGAATTACGAAGCTCTATCTGACATTTTTGGCTGTTTTGAGTTATTGAGAACATGAGGTCAGAAACCAAAATGTTCTTTCTGCTCCGTCAAAATCGTAAGATTATTCGGAATCATTATCAAGATATTCAATCAAAGGATTGCATTCCAAAACGCTTGACATTAGATCTAAGTGAAACTCACAAGCTTTGGCGTTAAATTTCCTCAAAACTAGCTACTGAGCAGATAGAATTTTGTAGTTCCATGGTAGCGAAGTGCAAATAAAAATGAAAATGTGGAACGCAATTGACTGGACGGCCGTCGAGTTTGCTGCGTTTACCATGCTTTATAAACGCTCTTTAGTTCTTACTTTTTTCGTATTGTTTTTGTCGTCAAGAGCAAACTAATTTTCCACCAATTCTGATAATAATTATTTTCAAAATATTGCTTTTTAGGGTCACATTTTAGAATTTTACTTTGCGAACTGACATCGAATAAAAAGCGGCCACTAAAATTAAAATTGCTGATGTAATCAGTTCATTTTCACAATAGCCTCGGGGAGTGAAAGGTTCCCCTTGCGCGGTCTTGAGCTAGGAGCGGTAGCTGAAGCCATTAAGCAACAATAACACTTTTTCCTTTCCGTAATGCTTACTCAGCCTGCCTTGAAGCTAAACTGCATCAATCCTATTACAGTGGTGCGACAAGTTCACACCTAGGCTTTCTGAGTATATTCAGATAGGCTCAGGTTCATACCCATCATGCTCTGGTCGTGGTAGGTGTGGATTTAACGCTTGCATGTCGACGTGCGTGTAGAACAGTCACACGGCCTGATACTCTCTCTCTCTCTCTCTCTCTCTCTCTCTCTCTCTCTCTCTCTCTCTCTCTCTCTCTCTCTCTCTCTCTCTCTCTTTCGCTCACTCACTTACTCACTCTCTCTCCCACCCTGCCAAACGTACCAGGCTGTGATGTGTCTGACAAGGTTCCACAAGATGAT
>NW_004797515.1:45063-46176 GCF_000002075.1 Aplysia californica | reverse complement strand
TCTCTATCTCCTTGTCTCCCTTTCGCTCGTAACACGGACTTGACCTCAACTAGGATCAACTTTAAAGCCCTAATAACAGACGTCACAAGTAGACAGGAAAAAGCCAAAAACCAGTCTCGAAATAGAAGGGGAATACTTTGTTAAGATGGTTGTGTGCACAGGGTTTGGCACAAAACAACTCAATGAAGCAACGCTCTGCAGCTAATATTTTGAATCCTGCATTGACCTAATTAGCCACAAAATAATAATGATATCATCACCATAGGACATTGATGTCCGTAAAAATACAAATTGTCTGTTATGACAGAACAGTGTCTATCATATCCATCAAATCACAGAGTGGTTCTTTTCTTATTTATTACACGCAGAGAACGTTGGTAAGATATCCTACTGAGGAAGTCCTTTTATGGGTGATATAAAATTGATATATCTATTGGAATCTTGCACCCATCTCAGATCGGTTTAGCCCAGACAGCCATGGTCAACCAAGCTGCTACCTCATTGACCAGAAATGAGAGCACTTGGAACCCCCCCCCCTCCTCATCCAGCTAAATCTACCGCTTAAACAAAACGAACAAAATTTCTGAATAATAAATAAACAAGCATACAAAATTAATCTCTATACATACTACAAAGAACACCGATCATAAAAACTAGCAATTTACCCATAGAAATATCATCACATACACAAGAAGTAATGGGCATGAACCAGCTTAACTCTTCTAATAACCCATCAACTACTTTTCCTACTTCTTTTATTTTCAAGCTCAGTTGAGTTCATCAATCAACAAGGGTGAAATTATGGCCAGGGGCTATAAATCTGAAAAACTGTAGAACGCGGTATTTGTCTCAAGGGAAAGTACAATCTATCGCCAGCATGGCTTTACAAAAAAAATAAATGAATACATAAAAATACAATGAAAAAAAATACTATTCTCAAATTTAATGGAAAATTCGATGCCAGCGGTATGTAACAATGGAATTAATGTTGTTTTCCATTATGATGTGTGTGTGTGTGTATATGTGTTTAACTATTGCTTAAGTTGAATAATTTGTTTTATCTATCTATCTATCTATCTATCTATCTATCTATCTATCTATCTATCTATCTAT
>NW_004797515.1:42312-44541 GCF_000002075.1 Aplysia californica | reverse complement strand
AATCAACCCCAACATATATTTTCTCCTTTTTCCTCAATAAAACTTTTTTTTTCAATCAGCACTGACCAGGAAACAACTCAGAGCTCATTCTAACATTAAACTTTTGTCAGTTCATAAAAACCAACCTTTCATTGCATCTCAAAGCTGAGTTTCTATTGAACTTTTCTCGCGGAGTATGCTCGATAACAAATCTATCCCGTATGCTTCTCGGATCAGCTTCAGGCGTGAAACTCACACCTAAGTGAAACGGCACGGACAGAAATAGACAGCTTGAAACCATCCAAAGCGAGAGATGAGTAGATTCTGACCGAAGTAGAGACAGCTATGTAGACGAACTATTCAGGTGCTCGGGGGAAGACGCTACGCTTGTTAAGCGGCCATGACCTACAAGCCAAAAGACCAGGTAGGAGATTATAAGGCGGGAAACTTGTGAGCATGTGGTTGTCTCGGCCTCCATCTCGAGATCACCTTGGTGCGAGTGGTGCACTTAGGTTGAGAAGGCATTTGAGTAAATACTGCTTAAGTGGTCACTTTACTGGATTTTCAACCAGGTAAAAAGGACAAATAGGATCAAGTAGAAATGGTTATGCTGAGCAGAAACTCTTTTAAAGAAAACGTAAAGGATTTGGAAAAGGTGACTTATGTCTGCTACTTACATTTATTTTGTTTTATTTAGTTTCATGAACGTCTCACGAGTTCAGAGGCACGACCTTGAGATTAAACGCTCTTCTTCCATTCGACTAATACACAGAAATGTGAAGGAAAAAACAACAACCCACAACTGAAGCAAAGCATAACAAATCGTACTTCTCATGGCAGTGACTTGGTGAGAATTAACTCCTGTACTAAGTATGAGCAGACAAATGTAAAACAGACATTTCTCACTACTATAAAAACACTATTTCCATACTTTGAAAACATCAAAGGGACATTGGGTTAAGATATAGAACATTTTGTTGTAGAAGAAAAGACTAATGGGAAACTAGAGCAGGTAACTGAGGCCACAGCGTGGCATGTGCATACAGCGAGACAAGAGGAACAGACTAAGACAACAAATATACATCAAGGTGGAAGAAGAATCAGACCAACCGAGAAGAGGAAACAAACCAAGAAAAAAAAAGAACCGGAGAAAACAAAGGAACTTGATTGATGGGTGATAAAAAGAGATGGACATGTGGGCAAAGACCCTGATTGTTATTTTTAAGGACACCCTGTCGGCATAGCATTCGGAAGATCTAGTGTAGATACTGCTGTTGTCTATATGGGGTAGGGCTGGGCAACGAGTCGTTTTAGAAAAATCCGGATAGTATGTTAACGTTAGTGCACCTCTTCGGCAAATAATATGTTATGAACAACTTCGGCAAATGGGTTAGAACCTCTTCGACAAACGGGTTAGCACTACTTCAACAGAAGGGTGCACTCACTTCGGCAAACGGGCCAGGAAAGAGTTTTAAGAGTCTGGATTCGGATAATGTTTCATTCCGGTTATCCTTAAAGATTATCCGGATTTTCCCCACTTTAGTAGGGGGTCTTCCTCCAGATCTCTCGCTTCCGCTGAGAACACCCCATTGACCAATGGATGATAACTGCAAGGGTTGAATCAGGAGGTGCAAAGCTTTCTTAAGGTTGTTACAACCTTTACTTTAAATTATAATGCGTATATTCTTATATCACACAGTCTTGTCAGAAATGAACTGAGAGCTTGGAAATCGAGAGTTTGAATTACTGTAAAGGTAAACCAGGTATTTTTTCGTGTGGTCTCTTTTTCTTTTAAACTCATGTCTTTTCCCGCGTATGTTCTGAATTCGCGATTTTGAGTCGCCAAGTGTCATGTTTGCTGTCTGACTTTCTCCTATGTAATGTATATACACTAGTATAAACTATCTCATTTTTAAATGCAGTTGAATACCAATAACATGTAGTGCGGAGAACGAGTTCAAAGAAAGTGAAGCCGGTGTGCTCTATGCTAGTGTGTACGTCTTCCCAGCGTACACAAATAACATTACTTATTATATAACGTATAACATTTTTGTGACAGTAATTAATCTACTATTGGATAATTCAGGTACTGCTTTATCTCTTACTGAAAAATTGACGAGACCGATAGATAGCTTAGCTAGCTAGCTAGCTAGATAGATAGATAGATAGATAGATAGATAGATAGATAGATAGATAGATAGATAGATAGATAGATAGATAGATAGATAGATAGATAGATAGATAGATAGA
>NW_004797515.1:38938-40161 GCF_000002075.1 Aplysia californica | reverse complement strand
TAATAATAGATGGACACCTATTTCCACCTGGGTGAAGAGAGCAAAATTTGTGTAAAGAACCTTTCCCAAGGACACAACATTCGACATTTGACAGGATTCGAACCCACGACAGTAAGATTGAGAGTCCGAAAACCTAACTATCAGTAGAGAAAGGGAAACAACAATTACCCTCTCTATAACTCTGTCTATTTTCTAACATTATTGAGTGGACACATACAAACTTATGAGACCGGATACTGTAACGTGTATGCACATCTCTCTAATGTCAGAAATATTGTTTTGTCAAAGATTAAAGTTTAATTAAAATTAACGTGTCTGTATGCTTGTTGTGTATTATTATTATTGTTGTTGTTGTTGTTATTTTGGGGGGCTGCTTCATTTCTTTTTTCTGCTAAAGTTGAACAATTTTATTTACTCATTATGTTGACGTTTAGTAAATCACTTTCTAATTAATCCGACCAGTTAAGAAACTCAGCTTTCTTGTTACAAGCCAGCATTTGATTTGACGATGACGATGACGATGGGGATTATAATTTTATTTACATAATGTACTGGCCAACAATCGCTTCAGACACCTCTTTCCTACCATGTTTTTTCTATGATGGTGATGATGATGATAATGATGCTGATGATGATGAAGAAGAGGAGGAGGAGGAGGAGGATGACCATGAAAAAAGCAGGAGGAATACCATGATAAGGAGAAGAAAAAGGATGATAACTCGGACAACGAACAAAGCCAGCAGAGAACGAAAATAGCTCGAAAAAGCATAATGCTTTAGGGGGAGAGGATGGACAGTGACCGATAATGATGGGTGTATTTTGATAGCAAAGTGCGAGCGGGGTTATCTGGTTCAGATGCGCTTAAACAAACCATGCACTGTGTGCTCTCTTCTTGTGTCATATTAGACCTTGCTGGTTATTAGATGTCTGCATCGGGGAGATGGAATAAAAGGAGGTGAGATGAGCTGTGATACCCGCTCCGTCTGCTGGGCTTAGTGTCATAGGGATGAGACGATAATATTGAAAGAAGGCTCACTCATAGTCTCGGGAAAAGATTAGGAACTAGTAAGTAAAATATGAGCCGTGGAGAGTTAAATTTATTTGTTTATTGACACTGAGGAATACATTGATTCTTTGCTTAACGGTTAGAGAGTTGAGGGGTTGGTGGAGGTGGGGCAGGGAGGGAGGGAGGGAGGGAGAACGAGAGAGAGAGAGAGAGAGAG
>NW_004797515.1:36248-38622 GCF_000002075.1 Aplysia californica | reverse complement strand
GGGGGGAGGGGGGATGGGTGCGGGGCAAGAAGGAGTGATATATAATATAGAGAGGGGTTGAGGTGGTGAAGATAAACAACATATAGAGAGAACAAGTTATATAGAACGTTGAATATCTTCAGTCAAAAAAGTTCAAGGCCAAGAACTCTCGTCGCCGAAGCAGATTTAGTCTTCACGGTGTCATAATATGTAATCTCAAGATTTGCTGCGAAATCTTTCAGCTCCTGAAAAATATAATATAGTCGTGGTGATGGAATGTGTACTTTAGTTTTCAAGTAAGGAGATTAAGACTCAGTGAGGTTTTTCGGTGAGTGCAAATCTAAAAGATCGGAATAACACTAGCTTACGTCACTCAAAACGCACTCGAATGACACGTTGGCACTGGGTAAGAAAAAAAGGAAACTGTTTTGTAGGGCACGTAGTAGGGCTGAGCAATGAGTCGCTTTAGAAAAATACGGATAATAATATATTAGTGCACCTCTTCGGCAAATAATATGTTATGAACCGCTTCGGCAAATGGGTTAGAACCACTTCTACAAATGGATGCACCCACTTCGGCAAACGGGCCAGGAAAGAGAGTTAAGAGTCTGAATTCGGATAAAGTTTCATTGAAAATTATCCGGTTATCCTTATAGATTATCCGGATTTTGCCCACCTCTAAGACGTAGTACACAGACACCTGATGTTTTTTTCCTTGTACTAATAAACCTCTCTCCTGGGCACGACCAGATGATTTTTTTCTGTCCCCTGTCACTTTTTTTAAGGTTCAAGTGTCGTAATTAAGTTTTAAAAATATGTGTATAATTATGTTAATTATACCAAACGTTACTAAAAAAACTCTTATATGAGTTCCAGTAAACGATAGAATAGTTTTTGATGTCATAAATAAACGAAGAAATGTTTTACGATGTTAGTAGCGATATTTTAAGGAGATATAAATACCTTACTGGCAGTTCTCTGCTTTTGCAGGATGGGGGAAATTGAAGGACGAATGAAAGAAAGAAAAGGTTACGACAATAGGCTCAATTTCAGTTGACACATCACTAGTAAACAGAACCTAGACCTGTGTGCCTGTTATTCCACACCTCCACATACCCTTATAAGCATGCAAATCTACCTTGGGGAATGGGGGGGGGGTGAGGGGAGGGGGCGTTTTCTGGGATTTTTTTGGTGGTCGGGGATTGGGGGGGCGGGCGTTTGACAAACGGCACAGCGGCTTGAAGAGAAAACGAGAAAACTAAGTAATATAATATCTTGTTTCACAAAAGACAACGCGAAAAGACGAGACAAAGAGAAAATCAAACATGATATCGGGTCTTTACAAAAGACATCAGGGGTAGAACACAAAGCATTCGGAGGAAGAAGACGTTCACTCGAAGGGTGGATGGGTGGGTGGGGGGGTGTAGATAAAGGCCGGTTGGGGGAGCAGTGGAGGTGAATGGATTCTAGGAGGGGGTGGGGGTGGGAGTGGGGGTAGGGGCTGCTGAAGTCGATACAACCAGATCTTTGGACAGGTCACACGGTGCTCGCAGACTCGGATAACAAGGATCGCACTTAGCTGGAGGGCATTTGGAAAGAGGTTTTGTTGTTTTAGCATGCCAGTGACCGTGGTTTAAGAAAGACGCGAAGAAACTGAAACTTTTTTCCTTTTTTAAACCGTCTGCAGGCTGATAAACTCTTCTAAGCCCAGAAAGTATATCTCTATTTTTTTTTTCAGAAGAGAGAAATTAGCGTTTATATGGCCTTAATATGTCAGTTGCGAGCGCTGTGAAACCTTACTAAAACAAACAAGAAGAGAGAAAACGCTGTTTCTTAAAACAGAAAAAAACTACAAATTTTACCAATAACATGTTTTGTTGGGTATTTTCTTTTCTTCTTTTTTTAAAGCTTTATTTTCAAAATAGAGTTTAAATTCCGACCAATTAATATTCGTCGAACACATGCAATTGATACAACACATTTAGAAACTGCAATAAGATATTTTTTTAAAACAAGATTTTGGGCTGAGAAATGTTGAACATTTTGCTGACGATATGTTGAAAGCAAATAGAAAACATGAACAACAATATGGGAGGAAATTATTGACAGGAAGGAAAGGTGAAATGAAGACGCTACGATTATTGTTGTTTTTTTGTGTGTGAAGAGTGACTAAAGCGAAGGCGTAAGAGGAATACATTAAAGACTGAAACAGAGAAGCAGAAAAAGAATAAAATACGGCTACATGTTGCTGACAACCTTAGTTTTAACAACAAGTTTTGTATTTAGGTCTATTTTCCCACCTCTGTTCTGCTTTCCGAATTCATTCCTTTCAGTTGCAGTACATGTATTATAGGTGCTAACAGAGTCAATGAAATTGTGCTTTTCTTAGGGGATT
>NW_004797515.1:30246-31399 GCF_000002075.1 Aplysia californica | reverse complement strand
TGAGTGCATGTGTGTGTGTATGTGTGAGTGTGTGAGTGTGTGAGTGTATGTGTGTATGTGTGTATGTTTTTTTGTTCTGTTTTGTTCTTTTGTTTTGTGGTGGGTTTGTATTTCTTTCTGCTGGGGTGGAGGTCTGAGGGTTATGGTAAGGAAGAGAACGAAAAGAAACAATTGTTGGTTAGTAAAATTGGTTACTGCAGAAGCCGAGTATGTTTCTGAGTGTTCTCAGAGGCTCTGCTGGGGTAATAATAGTTGTAAAGCGCGTAGAGCATGCTCTTGAGCATGGACATGCGTTATATAAATGCAATTATTATTATTATTACTTGTCAGGAAAATAATAGGTATCATCTCAGGCGTCACAATGCCATAGCCGCTTCTCCCTCCTCCCCAGAATCTAGGGCTGGGCAATGAGTCGCTTTAGCAAAAGTCCGGATAAAATGTTAGTGTACCTCTTCGGCAAATAATATGACATGAACCGCTTCGGCAAATGGGTTAGAACCACTTTAACACACGGGTCAGCAATACTTCAACACATGGGTGCACCCACTTCGGCAAACGGGTCAGGCAAGAGAGTTAAAGAGTCCGAATTCGGATAATGTTTCATTGAGAATTATCCGGTTATCCTTATAGATTATCCGGATTTTGCCCACCTCTACCAGAATCCATGAATAAAGGGTTGCCTTGCCGATTGTACCAGTTATCAGCTGGTTGGATATTCTTCTGGCTTTTCCTCGCAGGTTGCTATCTCCCTCCGACCCTCTTGAGACACCAGCTTCCCTCAGTCTTTCCATTGAGTGGGATGTGGTGCCTTAACCCTACCAGCCCCAGCCATTTTTGTGCACTCCCTAACCCCAGTCCCAGCCAATACAACAGTATTTCAGAAAAAGAGGCATGCAATCTGAAATGTGATGTGGTGTCTATGTAATGAAGTTCAGATAATAACAAGTAACAAGGTTAAAAGGTAAATGAACAAATGATATTATGAAAATTAAAGTTTAATTAGGTTCGCTAATTTCGAAAAATGCGCAAATTCGGCATTCCCTGAAACTGAGAATATACGCTCTTGGGACGGTGGGGGGGTACAAGCGCTATTGAAAATATACGCGCATCCGGCTGGAAGGGTTAATCTTCTCTGCGGTCGTTGAACCACGCT
>NW_004797515.1:27471-28932 GCF_000002075.1 Aplysia californica | reverse complement strand
AAAATTATTTCATTACCATTATCTTTATTATTATAATTATTATCATTTATATTTTCATTACTGTCATTGTCACCTATAATAACAAAAATAATATAACAATACCAATATCACAACCAGTGCATGTGCACTATCATTATTATTGTCCCGAGAATCTGATTGCATAAACTGGGAGTAAAGATAACCAAGAGTTCAACTTTCGAAAACAAACCGAGTTATACAACCCAACATTCCTTGGTTGTCTGTCTGGCACTTTATGACGTGGACCTACTGACTGAAGTGGGTCAAGTGGGGGGGCAGGGGGTCAAACTGCCAGACCAGATAAAGGAACCCGCTAGGCGCCAGAATCTTGACCATACGTAGGTTAAACCACGTCTTCGACACAAGATTTGGGTCTCCAGATTTTGGACACGAGAGTTCGACACGTGACTGTGTTTCTTATGCAAAATCTTTATGCAAGATTGTTACTTAATGCTGATAGCAGCCCACTGCGCATGGGTAAAGGAAAGCCACTGAAAAGGGTCTGTGGATGCTATAAAACCGTGACAGTCGTCGATGTAACATTGAGTGACTGAAGACTTCCCTTTGCAAGACTCACTTTTCCTGAATCTCCACAGCGCCTGTTTGAGTAAGTATGAAACTGTAAAATGTCTTCTTGTCTTTGGAAACTGAGAATGTGAAGAAATCGTATAGGCTCTGTTTGTGTTGTATTAGCTGATGTGGTTTGTTTGTTTGTTTGTTTGTTTGTTTGTTTGTTTGTTTGTTGCTGTTGGGTTTGTTTTTATTGGGGGGGTGTTATTTTTTGGTGGTTTGTTTGTTTGTTGTGTTGTTGTTTTTTGTTTTCTTTGGGGGGGTTTTTGGGGTTGTTGTTTTTGTGTTTGCTTCTTTTATGTTAGTTCGAGAGAAGAGTTGTAGGCTCCATCAACACTGTAAACTAAAAGGTCATTCAGCGCTGGGGAAGAGCGTGATTGAATAACTTACTACAACAACAGAATATGACAAGGGAAAAGCAGAAGAACCTAAACCATCCAACCGTCTATTATATCAAAATATAAATCAAATTAGTATTAAATGAAGCTAAAATGTTATGTTTGACAAATTGTTTTCCCAATCTGTATCTCTTTTGGAATCACAAAAAAGTCATGCTGAAACTTAATTAGTTTTGAAACTTAGTTTTCATAAAAATAAATAAATACGGTAAGCGAGTTGAATGTTGCAACCATAGCCATAGAACAGTACTTGGCGCTTAAATGACCAAAATTGTGTCGATAGTGCCGTAAAACATCTACCCAATCAATCAATCAGTCATAGAACAGTACCATTTTTGTTGTTGTTGTTGTTGCTGTTGTTATTGTTGTTTATGTTTTTGTTGTTGTTGTATTTGTTGTCGTCGTTGTTTTCGTAATTACTAATACATCCTACCAGAGTTCGAGGCGTATGGTTATGCTCTTCCCTGTTTTGTTT
>NW_004797515.1:23002-24128 GCF_000002075.1 Aplysia californica | reverse complement strand
GAGAGAAAGGGAGGGAGTTAGCTGGGGGGAGGGGGTGCATAAAAATATGCAACACTTATAACTTTCGTAATGCACTTCATCCTTCGGCTTTCGCAAAAATGATGGCACGCAAAATCAAAAGCGCCCTTGTTTGCACTCACTTCTTTCCCTCTAATCAAATGATGGGGTGGAAGCAATTTACAATGTCTTACGGTTCTTTAAATAACTTAATCCAGCTTTTATACTTTGTCAGCTCGACGGGGGGAAATGACTCTGAGATCTTGCATCTGTCTTTCGTTTTCCTTCCAATTTTCATTTAAAGGCCTTGAGGGGCGGTGGTTAAGATGAAAGATAAAAAAGGGTCAATGGGTGTGGGGTGTATTTAGGGGAAGGGTTGGACTTTGAGAACCCTTTTTTTTCTTTTTTTTTTTTACTTTATTAAAATGGGTTTTGTAAGAGACAATTTTTATATCTCACAAGAGGAACGTTTTTCGTCGCTGAGCATAACTATAAAGACATGAGTTCGATTCCCGAATTTGTTCGTGTCTGTGGTTGAGAGGGAAGGGATGAGAGAGATAGTTTAGAAATGTAAAGGAACTAAATCCTTTTTGGCAAAAAGAGATAAAATTATATTACAATGTTATAATGTATGTTTACTTGGGTGTGTTTTCAGTGCCTATATATTATGTAAGGATGTTGGGTTTTTTTAGTAAAAGTTTTGCGGCATTAGCAACTCAATAAGGTCATATAAATGCCGAAGATTAGAGTTCAGCCAACCACCCTGCTCCAACTTTTCCCATCAATTGGGTGACGTTGATCAGTCTGTCCGCACTTCCTTTTGAATCATTCATCACCCGGCTTCAGGGTATTCTGCGCACCACTTACAGACAGAAAACGGAAGTAGTTTAGGTTTGTGACGTCCCTGCCTGAGAATTGGGTCATGTTTTGTGGTGGGTTTTTGTTTGTTTTGTTTTCTTGTTTTCGTATTGTTTTTGTTTTTGCTTTTTTATGTTCAGTTTTGGTTTGGTTATTGGTTGTTGTTGTTTTTTTTTTTGTTGTTGTTGTTTTTTTGGAGGGTTACTGTTTAGTTTTGTTTTGTTTTGTTTTTTGGGGAGGAGCATTTTTGTTCTATTTAGATAATTTGTTG
>NW_004797515.1:19723-22587 GCF_000002075.1 Aplysia californica | reverse complement strand
TAGATAGATCGATAGATCGATAGGTAGATAGATAGATAGATAAATAGATAGATAGATAGATAAATAGATAGATCGATAGATCGATAGGTAGATAGATAGATAGATAGATAGATAGATATGAGTCAAGACTTTTAGTTTTAGTACAGGTTTTACGGCACTTGCAACTGCATAAAGTCATATGTGAGGTAGCGTGGTGGAATCAGGCTCTCGTCAAAATAATCAAAGTGAAGAAACTTGCATTTTTCCGCAGGTTTGCGAATTTTTATCAATTTTTTTGTTTTTTGGCTCAACACCTTTCATGCCCATTAAAGAACTCATTTCTGTGTGGATTTTTCTGAAAAACGTCGATTACAGGCACAAAGAATGTAAATTATCAGTTACCACGAAAACTTAAGCTAAGGAAATAACTAATCTTTGGCGGCTATTTTCTCACTAATTTTAACTCTGAAAACGGGTGACCCCCACCTCCTTCGTTCGCAAATATCTCGATTTGTATTCAAGATAAATGGACAATTTTTTCATCCAAATAAAGACAAGTGAACAAGCTTTAAGATGATACCCATAACTCTACATGCCCAAAAATTGACGAGAGCCTGATTCCACCACGCTGCCTCACATATGAGCGCCAGAAGATTAGAGGTGTTATTTCCCTTCCTCATAAAAGTACATGTAACTAAAAAAAGGACAGCCGTTAACCCTTGATATTTGTAGTGAGTCAATTGAGAAATTTTTTCTCGCAACTTTTACTAAAAAGTGCACTATTAAACGTAAAGTCGCTGCAGTTTTTGAGCAAACAAACATTACTTGGGTTCCTAATCTGTCTGATCCCTGGTGCTGAAATGAAAAGTCCCGACCATTGTGAAAGTCTCCATTAGCAGACCCTATTGCCTTTTTAGATTAGCTTAGAGAAAGGTCTGTTCAATGCATTTTTAAAATTTACAACACCAATACACTTTTGTGAACATAAGAACAATCTTTCGAAGGATCAGGTTTCAAGATTATCTCCCAAAAGAACTCTTAATCTGGAAAGAGTGCACTCTCATACGTCACTTTATGGTGCAAAAGTTTGTACCAAGATAGATCAAAGAGTTTGTCTAGAAACCACCACCACCTCCCCGCCACCTCCGGTTTTAGTGGGTATTTTTCCCACGAAAGAAGAAAGAAAGAAAAATACTGGAAAATGTTTGGGTCTTCTAAAGGACTGGCAATGTCAAATACTTAACTTAAATAGAGACGTTTGAGTGCGAAGATCAAACGCATGCCCTCTTTGTGCAACAGTGAGGACTCTAACGATGACTTATAGATAGATAGATAGATAGATAGATAGATAGATAGATAGATAGATAGATAGATAGAATGCGTCAGGTAAATCATTATGGCAAGTCGAAGTGGTATAACGTACAAGAACAGGCTCTTCTCATAATATAGGACAGCGATATTTGGGTAACTTACCCATGTGTGCACTGTGCAATAGCTTCTTTAAGACAATAGGCTATCATTATGTTAAGCAGAGAGATGAAATCAGTCACTCATCAAATTAATGCAATAAAGGAAACCAGTATTTTTCTAGTCGTAGAGAATTTTTTTTCTCAAATTTTCTTTTATTGGCTCAGTACTTTCAATGACCGTTTAAAAACCCAGTTCAGTGTGAATTTTACAGAAAAGCGTTTGGTTAAAGGCGCAAAAAATGTAAATTTGCTGTTCCCAAAGACTCTCAAGCTCTTTAAGTCACCAGATTTTGGCGGCCATTTTCTCACTAATTTTACCTCTGAAACCAGGCTAACCCCACCTCCTTTAATCGTAAATATCCCGAGCTTTATTCCAGACGGGTATTGTTCCCCAAAAAGCTAGACAAATGAACACACTTTAAGATGATACCAATAACTCCACATGCAAAAAAATTGACGAGCGCCTGATTCCACCGTGGCGTGCCACATATCTCTGTATAAAGTACGACAGATCCTTTAAGATAGTCGGGTAACACAACTGTGTGCTTTGTGTGACCGATCCTTTAGGACAGTTATGGCAGTAGATTTAACCCTATCAGTACGCCCTGAGGTCATTTTGTACCCCTGGGGTTGTATTTTTCATATTGTAGAATACTTCAAGTACGAAGATCTCTTTGAAACTTTCAGTATTTCTCAAAAAATCATTTTGGAAGACTGCTATGCAAAGCGTACGGATCGGATTAACGCGTAAAATTGCCTTTTTTTGGAAAGTGGTGGTACAAAGTTCTCCACGTCGTATGGATACGAAAGTAAAACACGACGTACGGATAGGGTTAAGTGGTGGCACAGAGTTCCCCACGTCGTATGGATACTAAAGTAAAACACGACGTACGGACAGGGTTAAGTGGTGGCACAGAGTTCCCCAACTTCGTATGGATACGACAGTAAAACAAGACGTACGGATATGGTCAAGTGGTGGCACAGAGTTCCCCACGTCGTATGGATACGATAGTAAAACACGACGTACGGACAGGGTTAAGTGGTGGCACAGAGTTCCCCCATATCGTATAGATGCGATAGTAAATCAGAAAGTACGGACAGGGTTAAGTGGTGGCACAGAGTTCCCCACGTCGTATGGATACGATAGTAAAACACGGCGTACGGATATTTTCTGACCCGTGTGCACTGCCGACTATAATACCCTTGTGACTGCGGTTTTCGGCCAACAGATGGGCCTTGATCTTATTTCCATTTGATTGCTCTTAGGGAAAACTCAGTATGTCGTCTTCTCTTTCTCTTGTTAGTTTAGTTTTAGTTGAACGGTTCTTATAATAGGAGTATTTTTTCCCTTAAGTAAGTTTATGGTCTCTTAGTACTTTGAATAAGTAGTCTGGGTTGGGAGGGGGTTGGGGTTGG
>NW_004797515.1:3769-17977 GCF_000002075.1 Aplysia californica | reverse complement strand
TGGGGGGAGGGGGTGCTCTTAAAGGGTCAGAAAAAAGGTGAGATACCAAGAGTTATATTTTCAATATATACCAATGTTAACATTGTGTTATAATATTTGACAACAACGCCCCCCAGTTGGATGTTTTCTATTGTATATACTCACAATGGCACGAAATGTTACCTTCAGATAATATGATTAATTATAGCTATTCTATTGTATTCCATTGCTTCAGTAATTTCATCTTGAATGATAAGTAAATAAAAGTTATCAAAATGTGTTTTTTGAATCATGCTTGCTTTTTTTTTACTTATTTGCAGCGTGTCAAGAACGTTCATGTTGTGTCATTAATTAGTACATTTCGTGGTCAGTTTTGGGTTTTTGTTGTGGTTGGTGTTGTCGCTACTGTTGTTCATTATGTTTATGATATGTGAAGCGTGCTGACAAAATGAGTTACTTCTCGGCTTCAAGCCTTATGGAAATATACACATCACGCTTATAGGGGAAGTTTTTACAACTTGTTCTTAAGTATGAAATAATAAAAGGCTTAATATACTTTTAGAATAATATGGCATCAATATATCGATTTTTGGTTAGTATCTCCTTTTGTGGATTGGGAGAAGTAACTCATTTTGTCAGCACGCCTCACATATAGTTGTTGTCATTAAATCGTTGTTGATGGTTGTGTGACTATTACTGCTGTTGTTCTTTCTGTTGTTGTTGTTGCTGTTGTTGTTGCTGTTGTTGTTGTTGTTGTTGTTGTTGTTGTTGTTGTTGTTGTTGTTGTTGTTGTGGTTGCCAATGGTGGTGTCGCTATGGCCTCTGTTGAGGTTGAAAATGTTGTTTCTGTTAAGTAAAAACTCCCTATAAGGCACAGCGAAAATCACTTTATAGGTCAAGACACTTGAGTGAGCCCCAGTGCTCCAGGAAATACCGCAAAACTAGGTCACGACACAATATCCTCACAAAACTAGGTCACGACACAATATCCTTACAAAACTAGGTCACGACACAATATCCTGTCCCCGTAGTTTAATGCACCCCGCATAACTTAGCAAAATTTGATCATTTTTTTTTGCATAATTATTCAGTTATTTTCTTTAATCATTCTTTGTTAAAATAACAGAATCGCATAATTTCACTTTTTGGGGCTCAGTTTGCAAAATTTCAGAATTGTTCTTGTATAAAACGATAGGGACAGAATAACTGTAAAAAAGGGAGGAAAAAAAAACAAAACAATTTCACATAGTATTGACACTTGTGGATTAAGTAGGTTCACAATGGTAAACACATATTACTATTCATATTCAAATGTGAGGCAGCGTGGTGGAATCAGGCTCTCGTCAAAATAATCAAAGTGAGGAAACTTGCATTTTTCCGCAGGTTTGTGATTTTTTTTCAATTATTTTTTTTGGCTTAACACCTTTCATACTCATTAAATTACTCATTTATGTGTGGATTTTTCTGAAAAACGTTGATTAAAGGTACAAAAAATGAAAATTTTCTGTTACCACGGACTCTTAAGCTAAGGAAATAACTCATATTTGGTGCCCATTTTCTCACTAATTTTACGTCTGAAAACAGGTGACCCCCACCTCCTTCATTTGCAAATATCTCCACTTGTATTCAAGATAAAAGGATTTTTTTTCATTGCAATAAAGACAAGTGAACAAGCTTTAAGATGATACCAATAACTCTATTTACCCAAAAATTGACGAGAGCCTGATTCCACCACGCTGCCTCACATATCATTATACATATTTCTATAAATACTAAAATTTCGTCAGCAGTAATGGGAACCTGACTTAGTGTTGGGGAAGTAAAGGCGGCATGGAAAGGAACTGGCCACCCTACCACAATATGCCGAAGGCCCAGGAAGTTGTCTCACTGACAAGGCAATCCCCAAAGTCCGGATCGGATGCAGGAACAACTTTACTTTTATGTCTAAGTCTAACAGGGGACTAACACACACAAAAAATGCAAATTTGCAATTTCCAAGAGCACTCAAACTTTTTGAATCACCAAATGTGGTGTCCATTTTTTGGGTAGTTTTATCTCTGACTTGGGGAACCCACCTCCATTATGTACAAATATCTCAACATTTTGCTACCTCAGAATTACAAAGCTCTCTCTCTCTCTGCTCAGTGCCTAATTTTGAGAAGTCTGACGTCTATGATTTTGAGCTTCACATCACACCACCTTTTTGGAATGCAACTCTTTGAATATCTTGATAACAACTTCGTTTGATAGCGCAGATAGGAAATAAATTGGTATCTGGCAGTATGGTCTTAGTAATTCAAAAACAGACAAAAATGTAAGGTATATTTTTTAGGCAGCGTGGTGGAATCAGGCTCTCGTCAAAATAATGATATCGAAGAAAACAGCAGTTTTCTCCCTGCTTAGCAATTTTAATCAAACTTTTATTTTTTGGCTCAACACATTTTATATCCATTTACAAACACATTCCTTTGAGGATTTCACCGAAAACGTTGATTAAAGGCACAAAAATATAAATTTACAGTTTCCATGGACTCTCCAGCTTTGGAATTTACCAAGCTTTGACGGCCATATTCTCGCTAATTTTACTTCTTAAAATCAGGTGACCCCCACCTCCTTCAATCCAAAATATCTCCACTTCTATTGAAGATGGATGGGTAATTTTTTCATTTAAAACAAGACCAATGAACAAGCTTTAAGATGATATCAATAACTCAGTATGCCCAAAGATTGATGAGAGCCTGATTCCACCACGATGTCTCACAATTGGTATCTGACCGTATGGTCTTAGTAATTCAAAAACAGAAAAAAATGTAAGATTTTTTTTTCAGTTCTGTGGTGGCGATTTGTTTCTATTCATCAAAAGCAAGGCATATGAGCAGCCTCTATGATTGTACAAATAAATCTATAATACGTTAACAATTTGATGGGTACCTTTGAATCCACCGTGTCGTCACACACTCACACACACACACACACACACACACACACACACAGACACAAACACACTCACACAGACACACAGACACACAAACACACACACACACACAGACATACACGCACTCACACACACACACTCACACACACACACACACACACACACACACACACACACACACACGCACGCACGCACGAGAGAGAGAGAGAGAGAGGGAGAGAGAGAGAGAGAGAGAGAGAGAGAGAGAGAGAGAGAGAGAGAGAGGGAGAGAGAGAGAAGGGCAAATATAATGCACAAACTATGTATATATGTATGTGTATATTATATAAATATAAAAACCAAATCCCCCTGTTATTTCAGTATAAATGCCTCAATTTTGCTTTTAAAATGGACTGAAACGACCCCCGCATATCAAGGCAGCGCTGTATTCTATACTTAATTGAGACGTAACAATAAATGATCATTTCATCACTTCTTAATTACTTTCAGTCACATATAAATAATCTTTTTTCAAAATCCTCTTTAATGAGTTGCAAAATCTACCAGCACCGAGGTCTCAGAAATTGAGTTAATAGCTTTCAGTCACAAATAAATTATCCATTTTCAAAATCCTCTCGAATGAGTTGCAAAATCTACGAGCACCGAGGTCTCAGAAATTAAGGCACAGGAACAAGCAAGAACTCCTTTTTTTGCTGATTATTGTACTAACTGGTCGTTTTCTCCTTTGATTGTTTCATAGCAGTAATTATCTTCTGGTGGCAGAAGGACGTCTCTTTCTTCCCGCGACACCCAAAAGGGTATAAGCGGTATAAGAGTAAAGGACAGTAAGTAAGTCTCTGTATTTCTGCATGGACGTATTCAACTATATATGAGGTGCGCTGACAAAGTGAGTTACTTCTCCGATTTTAGCCTTATGGAAATTGATACATCAACTTTACAAGTGAAGTTTGTACAATTTGTAAGTATGGAAGAATAAAAGACATGGTAGACTTGAACAAAATGGTATAAACTAGAAATCTATAAATCTGACCGCAGTGTCGATTTTCGGCCGATATGTCCATTCTTGGACAGCGAGAAGTAACTCATGTTGTCAGCACACCTCACATATCTTGTTGTGTATTTTTTTATTTCGGGCAGTTGTGGTTCAAGATGGCTGCTCCCTAAATAAACTAGAATAGTAACAAGATGTTGAATCGTAGTCGAGCTGTCTCTGTTCTTTGCCGTCGGAGTCTTTCATTTCCAATATGGATTGATTCATAGTTGTCTACATTGAAACCGTGTGTACGTGTGTGTGTGTGTGTGTGTGTGTGTGTGTGTGTGTGTGTGTGTGTGTGTGTGTGTGTGTGCGTGTGTGTTTTGTGTTTTATTCTGCTTGTTCATTTGTTTGTTATTTTATTATTGTTTTTGTTCTTTCATTTTGTTTCTATTTTGTATTGTTTTGCGTTATTTTATTTTATTTTATTTTATTTCGTTATGTTCATTTTTTTCTCCATTTTTTAGGTAGCTTTTTTAAAAAGGGGAGGGGAATAACTTAAGAAAGAAGAAACTGTAATGAACGTTGTCTACCTCCTGTTATAAAATGACAGCTTCTGGACCTTGGGGAATAAATAAATTCTCCTTGCGCGGTCACCAAGGTCACAAGGTCACAAAGTTGTATGACGTGGCAGCACGGACTCAGTAGCCAGTAGTTCCCGATTATAGAAAGCTAAGAATCGTAGGAATCGACTCCGAACCCAATTACATACTTACTTTCTTATGATGTGATTTCTTCCGGTGGTTACCTGGTTGGCTCCAAACATCTTCAGGATTTAGGATAACCTTGATTTCGGAACACTACGAAGCATCAGCTTTTATTTTTCAAAAATAAAGTCTAAAAAAGAGAAGATTTGTATGATTAAATAACTGGTAACCGTTGGGTTACGTAAAAAGGAGTCGGAACTTTTCTTCCGTAGCATTAATTGTGGGAATCGGTTCCGGAATCGGTCCTTCGCCTAGCTCTAGTAGCCAGTCACCAGTCCTTCCCTCCCCGTGCAAGGGTGTCTGTGCACAGGTCAATACAATAGCAAGCTCTTCAAACATGCGAACGGTGCGCAAGTATAAGCAGCTTTTTGCAAGCTAGGGGGTTGAAAAATCCCTCGACGAATCATTGCCCTTGTTATGTCTGACGTCAGTCTCTTGGCGGATACCCAAATGTCTTCTACAATTCTTCCTGCACGCCTCCTTTTGTGTCAGGACATGGTGGAATCAGGCGCTCGTCGATTTTTTGGCATGGGGAGTTATTGGTATTCTCTGAAACCTTATTTATTTGCTTTGCCTTCAATGAACAAATACTCATCTGTCTTTTATAGAAGTCAAGATATTTGCGATTGGAGAGGGTGAGAATGCTTGGTTTTAATTATGAAATGTGCAAGAAAACAACCGTCAAAGTTTTGTAGCTCCAATAGATAAAGAGTCCTTGATAAAAATGACATGATTTTGGTCTTTTATCAACACTTTTCACCAATATTCACACGGAAATGTGCTTTTAGATGGACATAAAAGAGGTTGAGCTAAAAAAGGAAAAGAAAAAAAAGTGGGTGGTTGGCGGGTGCTCTGGCGTGGTTTGCTTCTTCTTTCCAATCAAACATCTATCCTCCTTATCTCCCCCCCCCCTTCTTTATTATGTTTGTTACTCTCTTGTAACACCTCTGATCTTCTGGCGCTCATATGACCTTATTCAGTTGCGAGCGCCGTAAAACCTCTACTAAAACAAAAACAAAGAAAGAAAAAGTAATTATTAAAAATTGCCAAATTGACAGAAAAATGCCCGTTCTTCTCCGATTGTGTTACTTTGACGAGCGCCTGATTTCACCGAGCTGCTCAATATTTTTACTGCGGGCGCCTTGCGGGAAGAGCCTTGCGAGTTGGTTGGCACAGTTCGCGTGACTTCAAATCCGATCGCAGTGTTCCTGCCACCAGAGTTCCTCGCCCCAGGAGGTGACGTAAGGGGTGTGGCAGGAGCTTTCTCTCAGCTTCGTCCCTAGGCTGGGTGTGGCAGAACAAAGCTTTCATGTGTCACGAGGTGTTGTTTTCACCATGGCCGACCAGTAGGGCGGGGCAATGAGTCCCTTTAGCAAAATCCGGATACTATCTTAATGCACCTCTTCGGCAAATAATATGATATGAACTGCTTCGGCAAATTTGGTTAGAACCACTTCGACAAGCGGGTAGCATCATTTCAACAAATGGGTACACCCACTTCGGCAAACGGGTCAGGAAAAAAGAGAGTTAAGAGTCTGAATTCGGATAATGTTTTATTGAGGATTATCCTATTATCCGGATATTTATCCGGATTTTGCCCACCTCTACAGACCAGGCCTCACAGATTTTTAGAATTTTTTTTTTTTTCCTGAACGATTGATTTTTATCCTCTTCTCTTTTTTTTTATTAATCGTGTACTGATGGGTTGTTAAAATTGTGTAAGTACTGGGTTTTTGTTTTATTTTGAGGTTGTTGTTTTTTTTTATAATGCGGGAGGTTGGAGGACACTACTATACTACCAGGTCCAATTTCTTGATAGGTTTTATTCTTTTAACGACATTCTTGTTCCTGTTGTTGTTTGTTTGGTTGGTCTTGTTTTTGTTTTCATGTGTCACGGTCGCTTTGGGTGTTGTTTTCACCATGGCCTCACAGATTGTTTTATTTTTTTTCCCCTGAACGATTGATTTTTATCCTCTTCTCTTTTCGTTTTTATTCGTGTATTGATGGGTTGTTAAAATTGTGTAACTATTGGGGGTTTTTTTTGGGGGGGGGGGTTAGGTTGTTTTTGTTCATAATGCGGGAGGTTGGAGGGCACTACTATACTGCTACCAGGTCCAATTTCTTCATAGGTTTTATTTTTTTAACAACATTCTTGTTCCTGTTGTTGTTTGTCTGGTTGTTCTTGTTTTTGTTTTTGGTAGTTGTTGGGGGGTTTTTTTGGTGTTTTTTTTTTTTTTTGGGGGGGGGGGTTGTTTTGTAGCCTTGACTTGTCATTTTATTCTAATTAAGCAGTGGGAGGTTGAGGGGACTATTTCTAGGTTCTACGTCTTTAGTATCTGCCTTTAGTTTCTCTTTGATAGTTTTGCTTTTCCCAGCTCGACATTACTGTTATTACTTGTCATAAATAAATAAGGACTTGTCATATGTCAGGCAGCGTTGTGGAATGAGGCTCTCGTCAAAATAATCAAAGCAAAGAAACTTTCATTTTTTCCGCGGGTTTGTGAATTTTTATCAATTTTTTGTTTTTTGGCTCAACACCTTTCATGCCCATTAAAGAACTCGTTTTCTGTGTGGATTTTTCTGAAAAACGTTGATTAAAGGTACAAAAAATGTAAATTTTCAGTTACCATGGACTCTTAAGCTAAGGAAATAACTAATCTTTGGCGGCCATTTTCTCACTAATTTTACCTCTGAAAACAGGTGACCCCCACCTCCTTCTTTCGCAAATATCTCGATTTGTATTCAAGATGAATGGATATTTTTTTCCATTCAAATAAATACAAATGAACAAGCTTTAAGATGATACCAATAACTCTACTTGCCCAAAATTGACGAGAGCCTGATTCCACCACGCTGCCTCACATATGTCAATTATTATGCTTCTCCGTGTTTATTTCCCCATATATTTTCCATGGCATTGAATGTTTTCCAATCAAATTTTCTCTGCTTCCTTTTACCTGAAGACGTGTTGTCTTTGGTTTTGCCTTTTCCTTTACGTTCTGAAGGTCTCAGGACCTTCATTGTCTCCTAAATTATCTAGACCGCTCAGTTGTGTCTGTGGGTGCATATAAATATCTATGTGAGGCAGCCTGGTGGAATCAGGCTCTCGTCAAAATAATCAAAGTGAAGAAACTTGCATTTTTCCGCTGGTTTGTGAATTTTTCTCAAATTTTTGTTTTTTGGCTCAACACCTTTCAAGCCCATAAAAGAACTCATTTCTATGTTGATTTTTCTGAAAAACGTTGATTAAAGGCAGAAAAAAATGTAAATTTTTAGTTACCACGGACTCTTTAGCTAAGGAAATGACTAATCTCTGGCGACCATTTTCTCACTAATTTTCCTCTGAAAACAAGTGACACCCACCTCCTTCTTTCGCAAATATCTCGACTTGTATTCAAGATAAATGGATATTTTTTTCATCAAAATAAAGACAAGTGAATAAGCTTTACGATGATAACAATAACTCTACATGCCCAAAAATTGACGAGAGCCTGATTCCACCACGCTGCCTCACCTATAATATTATTTTTTTTAAAGCCTCTTATAACATGCTTTGTTCATTTGTAAGTAGTAAATTATTTGCAACCAGTTTAACTGCGGGTTTCTTTGCCATTGCACGCAATAGATCAGAGTTCCATTCTTGTAAGGCGAAGTTATATTTATTGAGGAGCCCCGTATATTTGTGGTAATGTTGTAAATGCATCTAACAGGGTATGGATTGGCCTTTTAGACAATGTTCAAACTGTTCGATTTCGGGTTGTTATTGTTGTTGTTGTTGTTTGTTTGTTTTTTGTTTTTTTAATGTTTACGACGCTTGTTACTGTATACGGTCATATGAGAGCACAGGACACATTAAACATTTTCAATTGGTAGGGAATTGTGAATTTTGCTCTTATCGATTTTGGACCACCAATGGATCTTAAACGTGCACAATTTGCACACGAGCCCCCCGAGATTTTTCGCTGTTATCAGAGAAGGCTATGTGTTAGATATTTCCTACCATAAGCCAAGGAGTAGCAGTAGAAAGGCTGTAGAAATAGTCAGGAGCCCAGAGGAGGTGGCAAAGGAGACGAGGGTGTGGGGGCAGAAATTGGAGATGAAAGCAGACTATAGAATATTGTTAGAGAGCCGAAAAAGAGAAGAAAAGTTCCGTCGCTATCTGGATTCGAACACTGGACCTATCAATGAGAGGTGAACACCTTAGCCTTTGGATCACGAGAGCCCTCGTTCAGTTTCTAAATGGCAGTAGTTGTTTAGAGGGGAACGTTTGGTTATTTTAGTAGAGGTTTTACGGCGCTCGCAACTGCATAAGGTCATATGAGCACCAGAAGATTAGAAGTGTTACAAGAGAGTAACAAATATTTTTAAAAGAAGAAAGGGAGATAAGGACGACAGCTGATGTTCTATAGAAAAGAAGAAGCAAACAACATGAGAGCACCCGCCAACCATCCACAAAGAATTACTGCTTTGATATCTGATTACTCCAATCTGTTTCTGCTGATCTTTCCAAGCCCATGTAGGCTGGGATTAATTGAAGACTTACAAATAAAATTGAATGTTAGTCCTTCTTTTCGTAAAGTTAAAACAAAAAAACTTGGTTTTCGCCCATGATTGCTGCCATACCAATGTTCCTCTTCTTACCAACAACCTACTAGTTTTTCATTCTGACTTGGGTATGGTCCCATTCTGATATCTTGACGTCAGTGGCCTAGTGGTTAGGCTACCGGACTCGTAATCGTGAGGTTACGGGTTCGGGGGTTCGAGCCGCGGGCCCGACGTTGTGTCCTTGGAAAAGGCACTTTACACAAACTTTCCTCACTTCACCCAGGTCGGAATGGGTACCCAGCTATAGGCAGTGAAAGATCTTGTCAGTTTGTTAGTGTTAGAGCGCTTAACCGGCTGCTTGCACTGTATGCTTCCTGGGACGCTGAGAATGTTTCTGAGTGTTCTATGGTCTGCTGGGGTAACAATATAGTGTAAACCGCATAGAGCTTGCTTCCGAGTGGAGACATGTGCTATACAAATGCTAATTATTATCATTATTATCTTTAATTCAGAGTTTGGTGTCCTCGCTTTCTCTTCTCCTGCCCCCCGGGGCGGTGCCACTGACTATAGTGACTTTAGGCCATTCCCAAAGGGGGGACATTTGTGAGGCAACGTGGTGGAATCAGGCTCTCGTCAAAATAATCAAAGTGAAGAAACTTGCATTTTTCCGCAGGTTTGTGAATTATTTTCAATTGGTTTTTTTTGTGTTTTTTTGCTCAACACCTTTCATGCCCATTAAAGAACTCATTTATGTGTGGATTTTTCTGAAAAACGTTGATTAAAGGTACAAAAAATGTAAATTTTTAGTTACCACGGACTCTTAAGCTAAGGATATAACTAATCTTTGGTGGCCATTTTCTCACTAATTTTACCTCTGAAAATAGGTGAACCCCATCTCCTTCTTTCGCACATATCTCGACTTGTAATCAAGATAAATGGATTTTTTTGCATTGAAATAAAAACAGGTGAACAAGCTTTAAGGTGATACCAATAACTCTATGTGCCCAAAAACTGACGAGAGCCTGAATCCACCACGCTGCCTGACATTTCTCGTTCAAGCACAGTAGAATTGTAAATGGGCTGATTCATCCTGCCACGCTCATAACTGTGCCTGATCTACAACAGGGAACAGCTGCTATTTATTTCTTGATCCTTACTATTGTCATTTTCCTCTACTTCTTTAGTACGTTTGTCACACTCTTGTGACCCGCTATTTCCGGGGTGCCTTGATAGTTGAAGCAGGCCTTGTGCTGTTGAAGCTAGAGAGGTGAGCAGAGTAAGTCTGATTCCCTGTAAGGACTTCGCTGTTGACACCCACCCTTTGGCGCTCATATGACGCTCGTAAAACCCCCTACTAAAAAAACAAAAACAAAAAAACAACTTTCTCTTCTCCAGCAGCCCCCCTCCCCCCTTTTTCTCCCATCCTCCTTTCCTCCCCTTCCCCCTACCTCTAACCTAAAACAAAACAACACACACACACACAAAGACACACACACACAAAGACACACACACAAAGACACACACACACACACACACACCGTTCTCCTCTCAATTATTGTCATCAATCCTCTGCAGTCCGTTCTCCCCACCTGCCAACAGTTGTGATGCAGCGTGGTGGAATCAGGCTCTCGTCAATTTTTGGGCATGTAGAGTTATGGGTATCATCTTAAAGCTTGTTCTCTTGTCTTTATTTGGATGAAAAAAATGTTCATTTATCTTGAATACAAGTGGAGATATTTGCGAAAGAAGGATATGGGGGTCGCCTGTTTTCAGAGGAAAAATTAGTGAGAAAACGGCCATCAAAGATTGGTTATTTCCTTAGCTAAAGAGTACATGGTAACTAAAAGTTTCCATTTTGTGTGTCTTTAATCAACGTTTCTCAGAAAAATCCATACAGAAATAAGTTCTTTAATGGGCATGAAAGGTGTTGGGCCAAAAAACAAAAACTTGATAAAAATTCACAAACCTGCGGAAAAATACAGGTTTCTTCAATTTGATTATTTTTGCCAGAGCCTGATTCCACCACGCTGTCCAACAGTTAATGTTTCCCCCACCACCACACTACCCCCCCCCCTTCTCACTCTACCACGACTCCCAATCCCCCCCCCCCCTCGTCCTCCCTCTGCCAACGACCATACCTCTCATTCCCAGCGCTCCTTCTCTCTCCATCCTGCGTGTCTTTCCTTCCTTCCTTCCTTCCTTCCTTTTCTAGTCAATCCCCTTTTCTCCCCTCTTAGCACTTTTCTAAAAAAAAAAAAAAAAAGAGGCGATAAAAGTGGTTTCAAGGCAAAATCATTACACCACTAAAACCCCAAGACAATTACAGAGAGGGTTCTTGCCTCGAACATGACAAAGAAGACAAGTCTCATTGGATTACACAACACGCAAGAAACGCAACTCAGGCAAATTATTTTTTCCCTTTCTTTTTGGGGTGGGGGGGGGGGTACTTTCACCAACCCCCCCCCCTCTCTCTCTCTCTCTCTCTCTCTCTCTCTCTCTCTCTCTCTCTCTGTCTGTTTCTGTCTCTCTCCCTCTCTCTCTCTCTCTCTCTCTCTCTCTCTCTTTCTTTCCCTGTCTGTCTGTCTGTCTGTCTGTCTGTCTCTCTCTCTCTCTCTCTCTCTCTCTCTCTCTCTCTCTCTCTCTCTCTCTCTCTCTCTCTCTCTGTGTCGCTCTGTCTATCTGTATATCAATCTCACTCTCTCATTCCCACTCCACTTTGAAACTGCTTCTACCCAGGTCTTTTGTGTTAATCAAAAGACTTATTAGAAAAGGTGCAGTAATTATTTTTTTGCGATGGGGAAATCTCTTCACTTGTTCATTTTCTTTAACCTTTTTCTATTCCTTTCAATTTGTACTTCTATTGGGGCGTTTTTTAGGTAAACCTCCTTTGTTGTATTTTAATTCCTTTCATTACCTTGTGCATTTTGGGATTACCTTTTTTTTCCCCTTTTATTACCTTGTGCATTTTGGGATTACCTTTTTTTTCCCCTTTTATTACCTTGTGCATTTTGGGATTACCTTTTTCTTTCCTTTCATTACCATGTGCACTTTGGGATTACCTTTTTCTTTACTTCATTCTAACCTACTTATTATCGCATTTACCAACGCTTAAATAGACGTCGGTTTAGATTAATTATCCTTTTTACGTCCACACATTAAAATGTCTCTTTCAGATGTCCTTTAAAAAATCCCTTAAAAGCGAACAGTACGTCCAAGGCCAAAGTAAAAATGCTCTTACCAATTTTGGAAAATCGGATTGAAGAGCTGAAGCAATCAGGTCAACTAAAAGAGCAGAGGCAGTTTAAGGTAGCGCTGGGCGGCTATGTTCCCGATTATTGAAAGCTAGGAATCGTAGGAATCGACTCCGAACCCAATTACTTACTTTCTAATGATGTGATTTCTTCTGGTGGTTACCTGGTTGGCTCCGAACATCTTCAAGATTTAGGATAACCTTGATTTCGGAATACCTCGAAGCATCAACTTCTATTTTTCAAAAAATAAATTCTTTTTTAAAAAAAGAAGATTTTAATGATAAAAGTAACTGATAACCGTTGGTTTACGTTAAAAGGAGACGGAACTTTACTTCCGTAGTATTAATCGTGGGAATCGGTTTCGGAATCGACTCTTCGCCCAGCTCTAGTTTAAGGTTCAGAGAAGAAGCTTTAATGTTGTGTGGGGGTCACGGCACAGCTCGCCACAGAAAGGTTGGAGAAGTGTATTGGTCTCAAAATAAACGAGAGAAGCCACCTCTTTAGCTCAGCTGGTATCATGCCAAACCACGGATTCGGTGGCTGTGGTTCAAATCCCCAACAGGGCGTGCTAAACGTAGGTTGCTTTAGGGGGAGTTTTTAAGGTTCTCCTCCTATATGGCTCAGTATTATAAGACTGGCTCTCATATGACCGATTGCAGTTGCGAGCGAGGTAAAACCTCTACTAAAAACAAACAAACAAACGTTCCCCTCTAAACAATACTGAGATTTAGAAATTGAAAGAGGGCTCTCGTGGTCTAAAGATTAAGGTGTTCACCTCTTACTAATAGGTCCCGTGTTCGAATCCAGATAACGACGGAATTTTTCTTCTCTTTTCCTGCTCTCTAACAATATTCTATAGTCTGCTTTCATCTCCAAACTAAAACTAAAGTATTATAAGAGACTGACGTTGAATTATGTGTGGGTGTCACGCGCTTGACGGACTGAGTTCTTCCTCTTCTGTAATGTTTATGCCTTTTTTGTATTTGAATAAGAAAACTTTGTGATTTTTTTATATAATTTTTTTTTTTTTGATCGTAAATTACCAACTATTTGCAAGAAATATTTGATTGCTTCTAAGGACAAGCGGGCTAACCCAGATTTCGAGGTTTTCCAGAAATCTTGAGCAACACCAGAAGTTGGCATTTACTTACCTATAGGAGAAGTTTGGTTTAATTGGTGAGTATAATATTTGTTTGGTTACAGAGAAAACTTTCATTGTTTTTAAAAAAACTGAATAAGGGTCCAAAACTTTACCTCCGATTTTCTCAAAACAGCATTTTTGGGGGATAGCCCCCTTGTTCTTAAAATTAAAAGCGACCACTTTTCGCTTTGGAAGTTCGATCATTGGCTTTGGTCATTTTCTACCTTTACAGTATTGCGTGGAGAGCCGTGTTCACCACCCAACCCCACCCCGTTTATAATGTTAATAGCTTTGCCAGGGAAATGTAACTTTTTTGAGAGCATCCGAGCAAAGGAATGAATGGAAAACCATGATCGCCTATGTCTGTCGCAGATCTGGCACTGGATGATGATGAGCTTTGCCAACATTGTTCTGGATAGTGGAAGTGAACTCTGTCAGGTTGTGAGTCCCCTGTGGGATGTACAAAGGTGTGCTACACTAGAGACCAGTCATTATCTGTAAACAAAAAGACAAATGATATTTCATATGAAACGGCCGCTTACTTGTCTCAGCTTGGCATTGAACGATCTACAGACTCAGCCAGCAAAGTTAAGAAATACAAGAGGGGGAAATGAGAA
>NW_004797515.1:0-3669 GCF_000002075.1 Aplysia californica | reverse complement strand
CCCCCCCTCTCTCTCTCTCTCTCTCTCTCTCTCTCTCTGTCTCTGTCTCTTTCCCTCTCTCTCTCTCTCTCTCTCTCTCTCTCTGTCTCTCTCTCTCTCTTTCTTTCCCTGTCTGTCTGTCTGTCTGTCTGTCTGTCTGTCTGTCTGTCTGTCTCTCTCTCTCTCTCTCTCTCTCTCTCTCTCTCTCTCTCTCTCTCTGTATGTGTGTGTGTGTGTGTCGCTCTGTCTATCTGTATATCAATCTCACTCTCTCATTCCCACTCCACTTTGAAACTGCTTCTACCCAGGTCTTTTGTGTTAATCAAAAGACTTATTAGAAAAGGTACAGTAATTATTTTTTTGCGATGGGGAAATCTCTTCACTTGTTCATTTTCTTTAACCTTTTTCTATTCCTTTCAATTTGTACTTCTATTGGGGCGTTTCTTAGGTAAACCTCCTTTGTTGTATTTTAATTCCTTTCATTACCTTGTGCATTTTGGGATTACCTTTTTTCCCCTTTTATTACCTTGTGCATTTTGGGATTACCTTTTTCTTTCCTTTCATTACCATGTGCACTTTGGGATTACCTTTTTCTTTACTTCATTCTAACCTACTTATTATCGCATTTACCAACGCTTAAATAGACGTCGGTTTAGATTAATTATCCTTTTTACGTCCACACATTAAAATGTCTCTTTCAGATGTCCTTTAAAAAATCCCTTAAAAGCGAACAGTACGTCCAAGGCCAAAGTAAAAATGCTCTTACCAATTTTGGAAAATCGGATTGAAGAGCTGAAGCAATCAGGTCAACTAAAAGAGCAGAGGCAGTTTAAGGTAGCGCTGGGCGGCTATGTTCCCGATTATTGAAAGCTAGGAATCGTAGGAATCGACTCCGAACCCAATTACTTACTTTCTAAGGATGTGATTTCTTCTGGTGGTTACCTGGTTGGCTCCGAACATCTTCAAGATTTAGGATAACCTTGATTTCGGAATACCTCGAAGCATCAACTTCTATTTTTCAAAAAATAAATTATTTTAAAAAAAAAGAAGATTTTAATGATAAAAGTAACTGATAACCGTTGGTTTACGTTAAAAGGAGACGGAACTTTACTTCCGTAGTATTAATCGTGGGAATCGGTTTCGGAATCGACTCTTCGCCCAGCTCTAGTTTAAGGTTCAGAGAAGAAGCTTTAATGTTGTGTGGGGATCACGGCACAGCTCGCCACAGAAAGGTTGGAGAAGTGTATTGGTCTCAAAATAAACGAGAGAAGCCACATCTTTAGCTCAGCCGGTATCATGCCAAACCACGGATTCGGTGGCTGTGGTTCAAATCTCCAACAGGGCGTGCTAAACGTGGGTTGTTTTAGGGGAAGTTTGTAAGGCTCTCCTCCTATATGGCTCAGTATTATAAGACTGGCTCTCATATGACCGTATGCAGTTGCGAGCGCCGTAAAACCTCAACTAAAACTAAAGTATTATAAGAGATTGACGTTGAATTATGTGTAGGTGTCACGCGCTTGACGGACTGCGTTTTTCCTGTTCTGTAATTTTTATGTCTTTTTCGTATTTAAATAAGAAAACTTTGTGATTTTTATTTTTGTTATCTTTATTAATGCTTGATCGTAAATTACCAACTATTTGCAAACACCACATTTGATCGCCTTTAAGGACAAGCGGGCTAACCCAGATTTCGAGGTTTTCCAGAAATCTTGAGCAACACCAGAAGTTGGAATGTACCTAACTATAGGAGAAGTTTGGTTTAATTGGTGAGTATAATATTTGTTTGGTTACAGAGAAAACTTTCATTGCTTATAAATGCAATTATTATAATTATTATTTTAAAGAAACTGAATATGGGTCCAAAACTTTACCTCCGATTTTCTCAAAACAACATATTGGGGGGGATAGCCCTCTTGTTCTTAAAAGCAACCATTTTTCGCTTTGGAAGTTCGATCTTTGGCTTTGGCCATTTTCTGCCTTTACAGTATTGCGTGGAGAGCCGTGTTCACCACCCAACCCCACCCCGTTTATAATGTTAATAGCTTTGCCAGGGAAATATAGCTTTTTTGAGAGCATCCGAGCAAAGGAATGAATGGAAAACCATGATCGCCGATGTCTGTCGCAGATCTGTCACTGGATGATGATGAGTTTTGCCAACATTGTTCTGGATAGTGGAAGTGAACACTGTCAAATTGTGAGTCCCCTGTGGGATCTACAAAGGTGTGCTACACTAGAGACCAGTCATTATCTGTAAACAAAAAGACAAATGATATTTCATATGAAACGGCCGCTTACTTGTCTCAGCTTGGCATTGAACGATCTACAGACTCAGCCAGCAAAGTTAAGAAATACAAGAGGGGGAAATGAGAAAGCAGAAGAAAACAAGAGACCAATCATTGTTGGCTAATGGCACAAAAACACCGTAACTGGCGTGTCAAGTAACCTTAAAATTATTCTACTAAACACACAGTCAACCTATTAAAAGACCGTCTTACTCAATGATTTAATACATGAGTCTAAAGCCGATATCGACGATTTTTTACTGAGTCATGGTTGCGGAACGTCGGAGATATCTGATTTTTTGGGCTCAAAATGTGTTTCAGCGTGGTGGAATCAGGCTCTCGTCAATTTTTGGGCATGTAGAGTTATTGGTATCATCTTAAAGCTTGTTCAGTTGTCTTCATTTGGATGAAAAAAATATCCATTTATCTTGAATACAAGTCGAGATATGTGCCTATGAAGGAGGTGGGTGTCACTTGTTTTCAGAGGTAAAATTAGTGAGAAAATGGCCCCCAAAGATTCGTTATTTCCTTAGCTTAAGAGTTGTGATAACTGAAAATTTACATTTTTTGTGCCTTTAATCAACGTTTTTCAGAAAAATCCGCACAGAAATGAGTTTCTTAATGGGCATGAAAGGTGTTGGGCCAAAAAAAAAAGATTGATATAATTGACAAACCTGCGGAAAAATGCAAGTTTCTTCACTTTGATTATTTTGACGAGAACCTGATTCCACCACGCTGCCTCACATTTGGTTTCTGACCTCATGGTCTTAGTTACCCAACACGGCCAAAAATGTCAGATAGGAATTCGTAATTCTGACGTAATGAATGGCAACTTTTGGTTCTTGCCCCCACCGTCTTTTGTAATTGGAAACAGAACTTTTGTAATTCTGACGTTGCGAATGCCACTCTACCATATGTGAGGTGCGCTGACAAAATGAGTTACTTCTCCGATTTTAGCCTTATGGAAATTGACACATCAACTTTATAGGTGAAGTTTGTACAATTTGTAAGTATGGAAGAATAAAAGACGTGGTAGACTTGAACACAATGGTATCAATTAGAAATCTATAAATCTGACCGCAATGTCGATTTTCGGCCGATATGTCCATTCTTGGATAGCGAGAAGTAACTCATTGTGTCAGCACACCTCACATTTATCACACATGACTTCGAACAGAAAGAGATCTACACTCGTTATGTACTCATTTTTTCTGCGTAACTATAAGGCCAACTGATCTAGGTCCAGTTTTTTTAGATCTTGTAACTGATCCTGATGGAACAGTGATAGACTGAAAGGTCGTTTGTACAGAAACTATATTCAGTTAACTGGGTACAGGGAACTATGATAGTGGTAATTAGCAAAACGTCAACAGCAACAACAGCAGCAATAAGAATTGCATCATCATCA
>NW_004797514.1:1045146-1048177 GCF_000002075.1 Aplysia californica | reverse complement strand
TGATTTTGGTCCTAGGTCGCTGCTTCTAAATCATTTTTTTCTTCTGTTCCTTCGGAGAACCACACTTTTTAGACAGGTAGAGTCATTATGAGCGAGTGGTTGGCGGGTGCTCTGGTGTGGTCTGCTTCTTCTTTCCTATCAAACATCTATCGTCCTTATCTCCCCTTCTTCTTTTTTATGTTTGTTACTCTCATGTAACACCTCTAATCTTCTGGCGCTCAAATGACCTTATGCAGTTGCGAGCGCCGTAAAACTTCTACTAAAACAAACAAAAAGAGTCATCATGATGTATAGGAAAGACGCAAAGGGCAAAGTAGGAAGTGGACGATTGTACAGCCAACTGTCTTGGACAGGTGGATCGTTAGAACCGTTTTGACTGATTACTTAATTATTATTTTGATTAGAGTTCGCTGCTGGTAGATCGTATGTTATTTTTGAAGAAATCTATCAATCCCGTGTTGAAACGGGGCGTGAAAAAAAACTCACTTAATTACCGATTTTCGTCCGAGGTCGCTGCTTCTAATTCATTTTCTTTCTCTTCCTTCGGAGAACCACACGGTGTCAAAATGGGGCGTTAGAAATCGATGCATTTACTACCAATTTTCGTCCGAGGTTGAAAAAAAAATTAATATAATTCTGATGTTGAAGGTAGGCGTTAAACACCCATTTATAATTCGCTGACTCTGAATTTCAAAGATCTGTCTGCTCAACACCTAGTTTTGAGAGATTTGTCGTCAGAATTTTTGAGTTTCACAATATTATGTCAAGCATTTTCAAATGCAATTCTTTGAATATATTTTGATAGTGACTTCGAATATTAAATTATTACGATTTTGGCTGAGCAGATAGAGCATTTTCTCTCTGCTTGACCTCATCGTCTAAGTAACTCAAAACGGCCTAAAATGTCAGATAGAACTTTGTAATTCTGAGGTAGCGAGTTACCAATTTTGATCATAGGCCTCTGCTGCCGAGATCATACCCGTGGATGGTACAGCGAAATGACACCTTGAGTTATAATATTATTATTATATGTCGCTTTTAAGCACAAGGGGGCTATTCCGAAAAATGCTGTTTAGAGAAAATCGAAGGTAAACGTTTTGGCCCATTGTTCGGTTTCTTTAAAATACAAGAAGAGCTTTCTCATTAACCAAACGAATATACACACCAATGAAACCAAACGTCTCCTATAGGTAGGGCGATGCACACTTTTGGTGTCGGTCAAGATTTCTGGAAAAATTCTCCTATGTCAAAAAGAGGCGTCAGACCCGTACAATTAGGTCTAGGGGGGCTCTCGTGGCCTAGAGGTTAAGGTGTTGGCCTCTCATTCAAAGGTCCCGGGTTCGATTCCGGGTAGCGACCAAAATATTTTCTTCTCTAAAAGTGTCTCCTTTCACATCCTTTCCTGATCTCTAACAGTGTTCTGTTGTCTGCTTTCATTTCCACTTTCTGCCCCAACCCCTTCACCTCCTTTGCCCCCTCCTCTGGGCTCCTGACTCTTTCTGCAGCCTTTCTACTGCTACTCCTTGGCTTCTTCTTACTGCTGTCTTTCTGCCACACCCCTGATCTTCTGGTAGGAAAGATCTACACCTAGCCTTCTCGGACAAGGGCGAAAAATCTCGGAGGGCCCGTGTGCAAGTTGCGCACGTTAAAGATCCCTTGGTGGTCTAAAATCGCTAAGAGTAGGCTTCGGCCGCCACCCGGGCAAAATTCAAAATTTCCTACCAACGAAAAAGTATTAGGTGTGTCCCGCGCGCTCATATGACCTTATGCAGTTGCGAGCGCCGTAAAACCCTGTACTAAACAAAACAAACAAATTAGCTCTAGCAATTACCATTACCTTGTGCTCGGTACGGCCTCACCTCTTAAGTATAACCTCCACGCCCACACCACCGACCTCCCCGCCCACACCACTGCTGACCTGATTACGACCCTCGTGAGCTCTTGCGTGGATCGCTGGGGTTCAAGCAGTGCTTTATAATATGTTTTACGCCAGTTAGTGTCACATAGTCCATGAACCTGTGGGTGGTTGGCGGGTGCTCTGCTTTGGTTGGTCCTTCTTTCCTTTTTATTTTTTTTGAGTAAGTGTTTAAGTTTTACGTAACTTGCAACACAATAAGGTCATATAAGTGCCGAAGATTTGTGGTGTTACAAAAGAGTAACAAACACAAAAAAGAAGGAGGGGAGATAAAGACGATAGCTGTTTGATAAGAAAGAAAAAGCAAACCATACCAGAACACCTGCCAACCACCCACTTGTTTCCCATCAAACATCTATCGTCCTTATCTTTCCTCCTACTTTTATTGTGTTTGTTACTCTGTCTTGTTGCGCCTCTATTCTTTTGCACTTATATGACCTTATTGTGTTGCAAGTGCCGTAAACCTTTTACTTAAACAAACTTGGTGACTTTTAAAATTTAAATAATATATGCTTTGCAGGTTTGGGTACACTTAGTATATTCGTAGTATTCACTCGGGAATCGAACTCGGGTTATTTGCTTGCGACAGCAAAGCGCCTAACTGCTACACCACAGAAACCGTTAGTTCTTTTGGATTCGGTTTGTTTTTATTTTTTGTTTTGCCTTTTATTTTCAATGTCAGTTGGAGAAAAAAACATGACTTTTTCCCCTCTTTATTTTCCCTTCTCTCTTTCATTCTCCCCTCCACTTCTTTTCATCTCCTGGGGTACCCTCCGTCTGCTCCTCTCTGAGGAAGGTAATAACATTTCTCGAGAAGACGTTTTCGCCACTTCAATCCAATTTGTGATGACGCGATAAAAATATGGTATATGGCCCGTTTTTTATTCAAGGGCTCTGATCAAACGAGAGATAAATGGATTTCTGTCGTTTGAAATCATTTGAAATGTCCAATTTTTTCTAAATTTTCAATTTGTCTATCTGCATGCCTTTCCTGTCTCTCTCTTTCTTGAGTGTGGATGGGTCTTTATTTTATGTACGGTGGAGAGAGAGGCAGAGAGAGAGAGGGAGAGAGAGAGAGAGAGAGAGAGAGAGAGAGAGAGAGAGAGAGAGAGAGAG